>NC_142798.1:81455508-81597178 GCF_049724085.1 Artemia sp. Qi Xiang Cuo | reverse complement strand
GTGTGTCAAGTGCTGATCGGCTGTCCTGTTTTTATGTTAATGAAAGATAGTTTTTAATTAACATTAATTCTCTAAAGCTTCTTTTATTAGAAGCAACTGATACAAGCAGCGCTATATGCATCATCAAAGTTCTGCAAAAATACATGAGAATTTTTTTTTTCGTCTGAAGCACATTTAAGGCGCATATTCTTTTTCTTTTTTTTTTCTTTAATATAGATTACTTGCATTGGCAAAAATTTTGCCACAAAAAAAGTTTTCCAAAGAAAAGAGCTGTAAAAGCAATTAGCTTATTTGTAAAAAGTAATTTGTACGATGTTTTTGATGAATCTTTTTATTATATTAGAACAGATTGAAAAAAGAAGACAAAAAGTAGGTATATAGGGACAAAGGAGGATCTAGAGAAAAAAGATTTTTTTTTGGGGGGGGGGGGGGGGTCAATGTAGGCTAACAAGAACGCCAATAATTGACTAAATTAGAAACTTTTTTAAAGAGGGTGAAAAAGAGAAATTGAACAAGTGAGGGGGCTAAAATAAATTTGAAGGAGGCCTGTGTCCCCCTGGATTGGGTCTAGTTTCTAGACTGGGCAAAACACCTAAAGAAAACTACTTTTTACCTTATTCTTTCAGCAAAGGAGTAAAAAAATGAATCCTTCCAGTTGAAAATTCCAATGTAGATTGACTTGTTATAGACAACTAATCATGATACAACCTAGATTCAAATGTTGACCTGATTGTTTCGGGTTCTGATGGACTGATTAATCTTGTAATAAATGATTTCATTATGTCTGAAAATTTCAATGTGCCCACCGTGTATATTTTCCCATTAATTATGTCTTTTTTCGTAAAAGAAGTGAAATCTGACGGGACTTTTCGAACCCATCTGACAAAATCTTCATTACACTAAGAATTCCAACATTATCAATCTAAACACAGGCTCTTGTCAAAATGCTTCATGAAGTCATTTGAGTGAATGCACGTAAATGTAGGGAGAGGGTAAAATCTTTTTACCCTCGATTCTTGTCGAGTAAAGCGAATTTGTACAGTTAGATATCTGTCTAAATCTCTAGCAATAATCCGACAAAGGGCCCACGCTACGGACATAACAAGTCCGTGGCATGGGTCCCACTCAAAGAGATTATGGACCTGTACTATAAATTGAAAGTTTTTTATAGAGAAGATAATTTGAATTAGAAATACGTAAAAATTGATTAGGCAAAGGACATGGGCCCCGAGCTTCATGAAGTCAGTTGAGTGAATGCACGTAAATGTAGGGAGAGGGTAAAATCTTTTTGTTAGACTCTTTAGGGGGGGGGGTTCAATGAAACTACAAAAAAATATTTTTGAAAAAAATACCATGACGGTTTTTTCTACAATATGGTGATAATTTTTTTAATCCAATTGGCGAGCTTCGTCATCATGACTTTCATAAAGAATTTTACTGTCGGGGTTCTTTTCTTTTATATTTTTGTCAGGAAGGGGGTGTTACAAAAAAAATGCAACCAAAATTTGTTTATATTCATTTTGTTAGGTTTTTGTAAGTCAGACAAACACTTCGGGGAGGGGAGGGCGTTCAAACCCTCTAAACCCCTGGATACAACCATGCATGTGATGTTAAATGTGGATTAGACTAAGTATGTCAAGCGCTAATCCCCTGTTTTTAAGTAAAATTATTTTTATAGCTTCTTTCATTAGAAGCGACTGATACAGACGGCGCTATATGCATCGTCACGGTTTTGCAAAAATACATGGACATGTTTTCCCGTCTAAAACACATTTAAGCGCATATTCTTTTCCGTTTTTTTTTTTTTTTTGGCTTTGGCTTAAATTACTTGAGAAAAAAATTTGCTACTAAAGAAGTTTTACAAAGAAAAGTAGAGCTGCATTTTAAAGAAAGTTTAAAAGAAATAAAGCAAAATAATTTTTTAAGCGTAAAACTACCATAAATCACGATAAGAAAAAATAAATGAATTCCAAAATGATGAAAACTGTATGTATGGCTTTTCTATTTAGGGACAGGTCAAATAGTTCCCTAAGCCTAAAGGTACATTTCTGTTGAGTTAGCAAAATTGTTCCGAAAGCATGTCAATATGCAAACCTGTCCGCTTAATTAACCTTTTTTGTCGAAGCTACTCGCCTGGAGCTACTTTCTTTTGTCCTACTACATTTACTTTCACTCTATTTTCACTCTAAACTTATTTTTTCCTTTAATTCTTGAGCTACTTCTTCGTTCAGCTCCTTAATTAAGGTTGAGGTGTCTTATCTCCCGTAGATTGGGGATGCTTAGAAACTATATAAAAAAAGTTTTCAACTGAAACTACAAAAAAAAGATCATGGGAGTGTTGTTTCTACATTAAGTTTTAATCAAAAACGAGCAAAGGTTAATTTAAAAAAAAAAAAATTTATCCGAGGAAAGTAAAGAGTGAAGTTGAAACTTAAAACGTGCAAAAATTATTGCTTCAAGACCTATCTAGCATACATCAGTAAAACTAGTGCAAATAGATCAACTTGTGATATTTCCCTGTGTTTGTATGATTACAGAAAACTAGCGCTTTACTGAAAACACAAAACAATATAGAAGTTTTGATACGGTAAAAGTAAACCACTTTCAATACGGTAATTTAAGGACACTTTCAACAGTGAAAAATTAAAGCTTTTTAGATTGTTGTTATTTTTGTTTCGTTTAATTTGGCATCACCTCTGCACAATGAGCTCAGTTCAATGATCAACTGTCGTTTTGGATCTGAAAAGGACATTTCATGATTATTTTCTAGGCAAGTCGAAATGAAGCAATCTTGTTAGTATTATAATTACAGACTCGCTGAAGACTTTGTATCACAACTTGAAATTGTCTGTTTTATAGAGAGAAATAACTGGGTTTCCGGAGTTCATATTAGGGTTGATGTGTTCTTCATTTTTAGTAATACTAGGTGAGACCAAGGTGTTACCTGATAAATCAATCCATTATTTTGTATGCTGTTTAATGACTTTAAACTTATTATTTTTATGCCTAAGCTTTTAAGATAATTTTAACTGTATACTGAAAGTTTCTGATATTTCAGCTTCTGTAAGACTATGAAAAGCGTTACAGATTGGTTTGTTGTCCTGAGGCTGTGTACTTACTTTAGACTCCTAAATCAATATTCTTCTTTTTTATGCTGGGCTTTTGTGTTTTCAGTAAAGTGCTAGTTTTCTGTATTGCTGCAAACACAGGGAATATCACCAGTTGATTTATTTGCATTAAATGTATGCCACACAGACTTTGTAGTAATAATTTTTGCTTGTTTTAAGTTTCAACTTTGCGCTTTACTTCCCTCAGAAAAACTGTGTTTTTTTAATTAATTACAATAACTAAACTAGTCAAATTCACCAGAACACAGTTTGTATTTTACTGAAAACAATCCTTACTTCGAGCTATGTGTGTTATTAAATAAAAAAAACAAGTTTTTTAAACTGAAAGTAAGGAGCGACATTAAAACTTACAATGAACAGAAATTATTCCGTATATGAAAGGGGCTGTCCCCTCTTCAACACCTCACTGTTTACGCTAAAGTTTTTATTGTTTTAAAGAATAAAGTTTTGAGACAGAGTCAAACTGTAGCGTAAAGAGCGAGTTGTTGAGGGGGGGACAGCTCCTTTTATATACGGAATAATTTCTGTTCATTTTAAGTTTTGATGTCGCTCCTTACTTTCAGTTTAAAAAACTTGTTTTTTATTATTTAAGTTCTGGTCGTTTTTTAGTTAATGCAGCTTTGATTTTGGCTCGCCGTCATTGAATAAGTAAACAAAATTTGCATAAAAATTTTACTTTTCTTTTGCTAAATGGCTTTCTCTAAATTTGGTTCTGACGTAATTTACAAATTAACTTACGTAACGAACTTCTATATTCGTATATTTTTCTTCTGGCAAAAAATACAAAGTTGCAGATTTTTGCAGATGAGCTTGAAACCTATGTTATAGAGTTTTCTGATACGCTGAATCTGACGGTGTGATTTTCATTAAAAATATTTCACTTTTAGGGGACGTTTCCCCCCTCTTTAAAAAATCAGGTGAATTTCTGAGGCTCGTAGCCTTTGATGAGCAATACTAAACTTAATAAAATTCATATATTTAGAATCAGCATTATAAGCCCATTCTTTTGATACATTTATTGACATCAAAGTTCCGTTTTTAAAAGTTTCGCTTACTATTTAGCCGTATCGCTTTTTTTTTTTTATTGTTTTTTTTTTATTAAGTATATGTTATTACGTATATGATGGGGTTCTCCCCTTAGTCAATACCACACTCTTTACGTTAAAAGTTAAAAAAAATTTTAATTCACAAACCCCTGAATCACAAAGGCAGTTTAATTAGAATAGATAGCTTTTTTGAAAGCACTAAAAAAAACTGTAGCGTAAAGAGCGATGTATTGACTTGGGGGAGAACCCCCTCGTATACGTAATAATTTCTGTTCGTTTTAAGTTCTAATGTTGCTTCTTACTTTCAGTTGAAAGAACTTGTTTTGTTTAACTTAATTTCTAATCGCTTTTTAAATAATGCTTGGAAATCCGGCGCACCCTTCGTAGAAATGTCCCTTACCCCAAAGAAACATCCTCCACGGAAAGATTTTCCCGAGTCACCCCCTCCAACAGCCCCCTCCCCCCACCAGAAAAAAATTTTTCCTGAAAATGTCTGTATACTTCCCAATAACCAATACAATATGTAAGCAATGGGCAAAGTTCATAACTTGCAGCCCTTCCCCTGGGAACTGTGGGGGATTAAGTCTTCGTAAAAGACATATTTATTAGATTTTCGACTATGCTAAACACAATGGCTATCTCAAAATTTTAATTGAGTGACTTTGAGAAAAAATTAGCGTGGGAGGGGGCCTTGTTGCCCTCAATTTTTTTTGGTCTCTTAAAAAGGGCACTAGAAATTTTAATTTACGTTCAAATGAGCCCTCCTACGATATTCTAGGACCGCTAGATCAATACGATTACCCCTGAGAAAAAAAAAACAAACAAATAAACACGTACCCGTGATCGTTCTTCTGGCAAAAAATGCAAAATTCCACATTTTTGTAGATAGGAGCTTGAAACCTCTACAGTAGGGTTCTCTGATACGTGAATATGAGGGTGTGATTTTCATTTAGGTTCCATACCTTCTAAGGGGTCTTTCTTTATTTTTTCGAAAATCAACCAAATTTTATCAGGCGTTTAACTTTTGATGGGTAAGATTAAACTTAATAAAACTTATATATTTGAAATCAGAATGAAAATCTGATTCTTTTGATGCACCTATTGGTATCAAAATTCCGTTTTTTAGAGTTTCGGTTACCATTGAGCCGGGTCGCTCCTTACTTACAGTTCGTTACCACGAACTGTTTGATTATTTGGAAAAAACTACGTTTTCTAAAGAGTTAAAGAGGCTGAGTCACAAGTTCGAACCATAAAACGTACAGGGAATAGGGGGTACAGTTGGGGGGCTGCCGCCCCCACACCTCCCGCTTTTGCAGCCTTTAAATGAAAAAAAAACAAGTTTTTTAAACTGAAAGTAAGGAGCGACATTAAAACTTAAAACGAACAGAGATTATTCCGTATATGAAAGGGGCTGTCCCCTCCTCAAGGCCTCGCTCTTTACGCTAAAGTTTTTTATTATTTAACAAACATAGAGTTGTGAGAAAGTCAAACTTTAGCGTAAAGAGCCAGCCGTAGAGGAGGGGACATCCCCTTTCATATACGGAATAATCTCTGTTCGTTTTAGATTTTATGTCGCTCCTTACTTTCAGTTTAAAAAACTTTTTTTTATTTAAAGGCTGCAAAAGCGGGAGGTTTGGGGGGCAGCAGCCCCCCCAACTGTACCTCCTAATCCCTGCACGTTTTAAGGTTCGAACTTGTAACTCAGCCTCTTTAACTCTTTAGAAAACGTAGTTTTTTTCAAATAATTTCTGCACGTTTTTGTAGAGTTTATTACTTATTATTGCTTGACTAACTGTTAGCTGATCGTGTCAGGAGTTAAACCCTCAGAAAAACTGTGTTTTTTTTAATTAATTACAATAACTAAACTAGTCAAATTCACCAGAACACAGTTTGTATTTTACTGAAAACAATCCTTCGAGCTATGTGTGTTATTATTTGAAAAAAAACTACGTTTTCTAAAGAGTCAAAGAGGTTGAGTCACAAGTTCGAACCTTAAAACGTACAGGGATTAGGAGGTACAGTTGGGGGGCTGCCGCTCCCCAAACCTCCGCTTTTGCAGCCTTTAAATAAGAAAAAAAACGTTTTTTAAACTGAAAGTAAGGAGCGACATTAAAACTTAAAACGAACAGAGATTATTCCGAATATCAAAGGGGCTGTCCCCTCCTCAAGGCCTCGTACTATGCTTTTAGGAATTTCAAAAATTAACATGGGCTCTTATAGGAAAACGAGGTTTTTCGTAGATGTAAATTCGGGGGATAATTTTTTCGGTCTGAAAATATCAAAAGGCCCTAACAGGTAGAATTCTGGTTCGAATGAGTCCTCATTCACCCGGATCCGTTGCCAACTGTGGCCTGTAGGCGTGGCTGATAAAATTGATTAACATTAAGTGGCTATATTTGGCTTTTGGAAAACAGGGAAGGAGTGATCGGATTGAGCTGAAATTTTGAGGATAAGCTCCCAGGCCCCAGGAAAGCTTATCCTCTAAATTTAGCGTTGCTCGATCGGACAACGCTAAAGGGGGCTGTGGAGGGAGGGTCGAAACTTCCGGCCCACTTTCCCCCATGAAGATAAAGTCGGAGGGGGGTGAAATTTTTGCATGTTTCTTAGTTTGACCTTTGGCTACAAAATGCAATCACCGTCGTCTCTCTGCGACCGCTAGGACCGGATATCGCTTAACATTGTGGTGGGTCGCCTCTTTAAAGAGGCGCAAGTGGTTAATCAAAAGGCCCTAACAGTAGAAGTGACCCTATTGACCCCACGAGAACACCGTGCTGCCATCTACAATTTAGTTTAATGCTGACGGGACATAATTTATTCATGGATTATCGATCGAGTCTAATGTGGGTCAAGGTCAATCGATCTGTTGTTGTTTGGCCACGTGCGAATGGCATGAGGAGTGATTTACATAATCGATGGGGGAATTATTGATTCACGAGTGTGGGGAATTATGAAACAATATGGTCATAGAGTCCCTGGGGGGAAAGATTACGTAATCGCTCAATGACCTCTTTTTCCAAGATCGATTTATTTGTTGTTTCTATGTGTAATAACTCGGGGGGACGAAGTTTGCACATGCGCAGTTAATTCTAACGGGGACAGTATTATTGATCTGGGGCTCTAGGGGGAAGTGAATTTTCTCACTTGGATTTACATAATCGCTAGGGGAAATTATTGATTCACGAAGGGGGAATTAAGAAACAAAAATGGCTTCATTGTTGTTTGGTTAGCTTAACCAGTGAACTTGATTTACATAATCGCTAGGGGAAATTATTGATTCACGAAGGGGACATTAAGGCTTCTTTAATCTTAGGTCTGAGGGATAAACATTCTTTAGGACAGAGAGAAAAATTAATGTTCTATTTTTAAATAGGGCTTCATTGATCTTTAGTGTCAGGAATCATAATTAACATCACTTGTTATCTTGGAATTATGCGGGAGTCTAAAGAGATAGAAATTCTATTTTTAAATACGGCTTCACGGAGTTTTAAGTCGGAGAGGTAAATTGATATTCTAACGAAACCCTAATAGTTTAGCTAGGAAAATTTATGAGATGAAGAGATTAACGTAGGAAAGGGTTTCCTAGAAATTTGAAATGCGTTAGCGCACAGATGCCAAACAAATGGAACACGCTGAAATTACGTTTAGGGATTATTTGGGCGAAACGGTTTTAGACAGGTTATGGAACTATTTCGGCGAAACAGTTAGAGACATTTTGAAAGAAGATCTTAGGAAAGGTTTTAGAAGAGAATTTGAGGGTGAAACTCTGTGGTCGTTATAATACACAAGTTCCATTTGAACAGTGTTGTGAGGTCCTCTAACCCAACCCCAAAGGGTTCCAATCCTCCTACCCCAACCCCAAAGGAAGCCCCCGGTCCTCAAAGGCCCACCAGGCCCCATCTGTCCCCCCAGACCCCCAAAGGCCATCCCTGTGCTCCAAAGGCCCTCCCTGTGTCCCCAAAGGCCCTCCTCCGGTCGCCAAAGGCCCATCGAGCTTCCAAAGGACCAACGGGGTCTCAAAGGCCCTCCCCCGGTCCCCCACTCCCCCTCCGGACCCCCAAAGGCCCTCCCTGTGCCCCAACAGCCCCCCCCCTGTGCCCCAAAGGTCCTCCTCCGGTCCCCAAAGGCCCATCGAGCTCCCAAAGGACCAACGGGGTCCCAAAGGCCATCCACCGGTCCCCAACTGCCTCTCCGGACCCCCAAAGGCCGTCCACCGGCCCCCAAATGTCCCCCAGGCACCCAAAGGTCCCCCCCGGCGCCCCAAAGGCCCACCCAGACCCCCAAATGCCATCCCCGGACCCCCAAAGCCCATCCCCCGGTCCCCAAAGGTCCCCCCCCGAGCTCCCAAAGGACCACCGACCCTCAAGGGACCCACAGACCCTCAAAGGCTCTCCCCGGGCACCCGTCTTTCGTTGATGTGTGTTGTCTGAAACCTATGATTTGGGGTGTGTAGTTAACTACTTCAGGCTTTTCTGAGCTAAGGTTTCTTAGTCTTTCATTGGTGTGTGTTGTCTGAAACCAATAGTTTGGGATGTGTAATTTGCTATTTCCGACTTTTCATAACCGGATTTCTTAGTCTTTCGTAGGTGTGTGGTGTCTGAAACCTATGATTTGGGATGTGTGGGTTGCTATTTCAGGCTTGTCTGAGCTTGATTTCTTAGTCTTTCATAGGTGTGTATTGTCTGAAACCTAAGAGTTGGGGTGGGTGGATTGCTACCTTTGACTTTTCTGAGGTGGATTTCTTAGCTTTTCATAGGTGTTTGTTGTCTGAGACCTATGATTTGGGATATGTAATTTGCTATTTCCGACTTTTCATAACCGGATTTCTTAGTCTTTCGTAGGTGTGTGGTGTCTGAAACCTATGATTTGGGATGGGTGGGTTGCTATTTTTGACTTTTCTGAGTTGGATTTCTTAGCCTTTCATAGATGTGTGTTGACTGAAACCTATGATTTGGGATGGTTAATTTGCTATTTTTGACTTTTCTGAGCTAGATTTCTTAGCCTATCATATGTGTGTCCTTTCAGAAAATTATGAATTGGGAGGTGTAGTTTGCTTTTTGGACTTTTCAGAGCTAGGATTCTTAGTCACGCATAGGTGTTTGTTGTCTGAAACTTCGAGTTTGGGATGAGTAGTTGGCTATTTCAGACTTTTCTGAGCTAAGGTTTCTTAGTATTTCGTAGGTGAATGCTGTCTGAAACTTATGATTTGGGATATGTAAATTACTATTTCGGGCTTTTCTGAGTTGGATTTCTTAGTCTTTCATAGGTGTGTAGTGTCTGAAACCTATGATTTGGGATGTGTAGTTTGCTATTTTCGACTTTTCTGAGCTAGGTTTCTTAGCCTTTCATAGGTATGTGTTGTCAGAACATTATGATTTGGGATGTGTAGTTTGCTATTTCAGGCTTTTCTGAGCTAAAGTTTTCTAGTATTTCGTAGGTGAATGATGTCTGAAACCAATAGTTTGGGATGTGTAATTTGCTATTTCCGACTTTTCATAACCGGATTTCTTAGTCTTTCGTAGGTGTTTGGTGTCTGAAACCTATGATTTGGGATGTGTGGGTTGCAATTTCAGGCTTTTCTGAGTTGGATTCTAAAACTTCTTAAATTCAATTCCGACCTTTCTCAAAGAGATGAAAAAAATTAAAGTTCTGTTCCAAATATTGTCCCGGAAGAAGAAAAGTTCAACTTCAATTCTTAATTATCTCAATGAAAATGAAAAAGTTATTGAACAAATCTTTTTTCCCAAAAATAATAAAAAAATTTCCACTTCAGTTCAGATTTTTTTCTCAAAGAGATGAAATAATTATAAATATTGTTCCAAATTTTTCATAGAAGATAGTAAAAGTTATACTTTGATCGTGAATATTCGAGTTCTAATCTGAATTTTACCAAAGAACACAGTTCAATTCTAATTTCCACAATAAAAAAATTAAAGTTCAATTATAAATTTTTCTGTTGAAGATATAAAAATTAATGACGTACTTGTGAATATTTACATGGAAGATAAAAAGTACTAGTTCAATTCAAAATAATATAACTGTATTGACTACTAATTAAATTTAGCTACTGTATTTTACAAAATTAAACAATTCAATTCTCATTTCACCAGAGACAATAAAAATCTTCTACTTAAGTTCTTTATTTCACAAAGACATAAAGAAATTTAAAGTTCAATTCTAAATTTTTCGGCGCAAGATAGAAAAAGTAATACCATACTTGTGAATATTTTCATGGAAGATAAAAAGTTCTAGTTCAATTTAAAATTTTCTCAACGAAGTGAAGGAAAGTTCAAGTTCTCTTCTGAATTTTCTCAATGAAAAAGAAATTAGTCATTGATCATTTCTATTTTTCCAAATAATATAAAAATTTTTCACTTTAGTTCAGATCTGACTCGAAGAAATGAAAAATTTAAAATACTGTTCCAAATTTTTCACTGAAGATAAAAAAGTTCTATCTGGCTCGATGAGATGAAAAATTTAAAATACTGTTCCAAATTTTCTCAACGAAGTGAAGAAAAGTTCAAGTTCTCTTCTGAACTTTACCAAAGAACACACTTCAATTCTAATTTCTCCAGAGAAAATAAAAATCTTCCACTTCAGTTCTTTATTTCACAGACATAGAGAAATTTAAAGTTCAATTAAAATTTTTCGGTGGAAGATAGAAAAAGTAATACCATACTTGTGAATATTTTCACGGAAGATAAAAAGTTCTAGTTCAGTTTAAAATTTTCTCAACGAAGTAAAGAAAAGTTCAAGTTCTCTTCTGAACTTTACCAAAGAACACACTTCAATTCTAATTTCTCCAGAGAAAATAAAAATCTTCCACTTCAGTTCTTTATTTCACAAAGACAAAGAAATTTAAAGTTCAATTCTAAATTTTTCGGTGGAAGATAGAAAAAGTAATACCACACTAGTGAATATTTTCACGGAAGATAAAAAGTTCTAGTTCAATTTAAAATTTTCTCAACGATGTCAAGGAAAGTTCAAGTTCTCTTCTTAACTTTATAAAATAAAACACTTCAATTCTAATTTCTAAAGAGAAAAAAAAAAGATTCCACTTAATTTATTTATTTAAAAAATACAAAAATAAATTTAAATTTCAATTCTAATTATTTCGGTGTTAGATAGAAAAATTAATACCATACTTGTGATACTAAAAATGAAGATATTTATGCAGAGTTTCAACTAGCTATGGCTAAGTTTGCTAAAGACAAGCTATTTTCTTGCGAAAACACACAAACTCAGAAAAAATGTTAAATGTTGATTTAGTACCTACGCAATTAGAATAAAATGAAGATATTTATGCAGAGTTTCAACTAGCTATGGCTAAGTTTGCTAAAGACAAGCTATTTTCGTCCAAAAACAGACAAAATCAGAAGTAAAATGTTCAATGTTCCTTTAGTACCTACGAAATTAGGCTTAAATGAAGATATTTATTCAGAGTGAAAACGAAATCTTGATATTTGATATAAAGAAACTCTTATTTAGATATAACAAACACACAAAACGAAAAAATTTTAAATGTTCACTTGCCACCTTCGAACTTAGGATAATTTTAATATAGTTATTCAGAGTGTCAAAAATATCTCGATCAGATTGCTAAAGACAGAATATTTTCTTGCGAAAACACAAACAAAATCAGAAGTAAAATGTTCAATGATCCTTTAGTACATACACAATCAGGCTAAAAATGAAGATATTTATGCACAGTTTCAACTATCTATGGCTAAGTTTGCTAAAGAAAAGCTATTTTCTTGAGAAAACATACAAAATCAGAACAACTGTTCAGTGTTCCTTTAGTACCTATTCAATTAGGCTAAAAATGAAGATATTTATGCACAGTTTCAACTATATATGGCGAAGTTTGCTAAAGACAAGCTATTTTCTTGCTAAAACACACAAAATCAGAAAAAATGTTAAATGTTCATTTAGTACCTACGCAATTAGGCTGAAATGAAGATATTTATGCAGAGTTTCAACTATCTATGGCTAAGTTTGCTAAAGACAAGCTATTTTCTTGCGAAAACACACAAAATCAGAAAAAATTATCAATAATCCTTTAGTACCTACGCAATTAGGCTTAAATGAAGATATTTATGCAGAGTTTAAACTATCTATGGCTAAGTTTTGTAAAGACAAGCTATTTTATTGCGAAAACACAAACAAAATCAGAAAAAATTTTCATTGTTCCTTTAGTACAAACACAATTAGACTAAAAATGAAGATATTTATGCAGAGTTTCAACTATCTATGGCTAAGTTTGCTAAAGACATGCTATTTTCTTGAGAAAACATACAAAATCAGAAAAAATGTTCAGTGTTCCTTTAGTACAAACACAATTAGGCTAAAAATGAAGATATTTATGCACAGTTTCAACTAGCTATGGCTAAGTTTGCTAAAAACAAGCTATTTTCGTACGAAAACACACAGAATCAGAAAAAATGTTCAATGTTCCCTTAGTACCTACGCAATTAGGTTGAAATGAAGATATTTATGCAGAGTTTCAACTATCTATGGCTAAGTTTGCTAAAGACAAGCTATTTTCTTGCGAAAACACAAAAAATCACAAAAAATTTTCAATGTTACTTTAGTACCTATGCAATTAGACTAAAAATGAAGATATTTATGCAGAGTTTCAACTAACTATGGCTCAGTTTGATACAGACAAGCTATTTTCTTGCGAAAACACAAAAAAAAACAGAAAAAATGTTCAATGTTAATTTAGTAACTACGCAATTAGGCTAAAAATGAAGATAATTATGCTGAGTTTCAACTATCTATGGCTAAGTTTGCTAAAGACAAGCTATTTTCTTGCGAAAACACACAAAATCAGAAAAAATGTTCAATGTTCCTTTAGTACCTACGAAATTAGTCTAAAAATGAAGATATTTATGCACAGTTTCAACTAGCTATGGCTAAGTTTGCTAAAGACAAGCTATTTTCTTGCGAAAACACACAAACTCAGAAAAAATATTGTTAGGTTAGGTTAAGTTAGATTAGGTTAGGTTAGCCTACGTACGCGCGCAGATAGGTTAGGTTAGGTTGGATTAAGTTAGGTTAGGTTAAGTTAGGTTAGGTTAGGTTAGATTAAGTTCGGTTAGGTTAAGTTAGGTGCGGAGAGGATAGCCTACTTACGCCCGCGAA
Source organism: Artemia sp. Qi Xiang Cuo (assembly GCF_049724085.1). Lineage (NCBI taxonomy): Eukaryota > Metazoa > Arthropoda > Branchiopoda > Anostraca > Artemiidae > Artemia > Artemia sp. Qi Xiang Cuo. The sequence goes on along the minus strand of NC_142798.1, from coordinate 81,583,863 downwards.
CGTAGGCTAACCTAGCCTAACCTAACTTAACCTAACTTAATCTAACCTAACCTAACTTAACCTAACCTAACTTAATCCAACCTAACCTAACCTATATGCGCGCGTACGTAGGCTAACCTAACCTAACTTAACCTAACCTAACAATATTTTTTCTGATTTTGTGTGTTTTCGCAAAAAAAGAGCTTGTCTTTAGCAAACTTATCCATAGCTAGTTGAAACAGTGCATAAATATCTTCATTTTTAGTCTAATTGCGTAGGTACTAAAGGAACATTGAACATTTTTTCTGAGTTTTTGTGTTTTCGCTAGACAATATATGTTCTTTAGAAAACTAATCCATAGCTAGTTGAAACTCTGAATAAATATCTTCATTTATAGACTAATTGAGTATGTACTAAAGGAACAAAGAACATTTTTTCTGATTTTGTTTGTGTTTTCGCAAGAAAATTGCTTGTCTTTAGCAAACTTAGCCATAGTTACTTTAATATATTCAATTATTCCTTCTTGTAGTGACTATGTGTGTTGTTAATACTGTAGAATTGAACATTTTTCTGATTAGGTGTGTTTTAGAATGAAAATATATCCTCTTTAAAAAACAACGACCAAGGTCGGAGTAACTCTGCATACCAATCTTCATTTAAGCATAAATGCGTTGGTACTAAAGGAACATTTAACATTTTATATGATTTTTTGTTTGTTATCAATAAAAAATATTGTATATATAAAAAATATGCATAGATTTTTGAAACTCAGAATAAATATCTACATTTTTATCCTAATTGCGTAGGTACTAAAGGAGCATTTAATATTTTTTCTGATTTTGTATGTTTTCGCAAGAAAATAGCTTTTCTTTAGCAAACTTAGCCATAGCTAGTTGAAACTCTGCATATATATCTTAATTTTAGTCTAATGGTTTAGGAACTAAAGTACCACTGACAATTTTTTCTTATTTTGTGTGTGTTTTCGAAAGAAAATATCTTGTTTTTAGCAAACTTAGCCATAGATAGTTGAAACTCTGCATAAATATCTTCAGTTCAGCCTAATTGCGTTGGTACTAAAGAAACATTGAACATTTTTTCTGATTTTGTGTGTTTTCACATGAAAATAGTTTGTCTTTAGCAAACTTAGCCATAGATAGTTGAAACTCTGCATAAATATCTTCATTTCAGCCTAATTGCGTAGGTACTAAAGGAATATTGAACATTTTTTCTGTTTTTGTGTGTTTTCGCAAAAAAATAGCTTGTCTTTAGCAAACTTCGCCATAGATAGTTGGAACTGTACATAAATATCTTCATTTTTAGCATAATTTAGTAGGTACTAATTGAACCATTAACATTTTTTCTGATTTTGTATGTTTTCTCAAGAACATATCTTGTCTTTAGCAAACTTAGCCATAGCTAGTTGAAACTCTGCCTAAATATCTTCATTTTTAGCCTAATTGTGTATGTACTAAAGGAACACTGAACATTTTTTCTGATTTTGTTTGTGTTTTCGCAAGAAAATAGCTTGTCTTTAGCAAACTTAGCCATAGCTAGTTGAAACTCTGCATAAATATCTTCATTTAAGCCCAATTGCGTAGGTACTAAAGGAACATTTATCATTTTTTCTGATTTTGTGTGTTTTCGCAAGAAAATAGCTTGTCTTTAGCAAACTTAGCCATAGCTAGTTGAAACTCTGCATAAATATCTTCATTTAAGCCTAATTGCGTAGGTACTAAAGGAACATTGAACATTTACTTCTGATTTTGTGTGTTTTTGCAAGAAAATAGCTTGTCTTTAGCAAACTTAGCCATAGATAGTTGAAACTCTGCATAAATATCTTAATTTAAGACTAATTGCGTAGGTTCTAGAGTAACATTGAACATTTTACTTCTGATTTTGTGTGTTTTCGCACGAAAATAGCTTGTCTTTAGCAAACTTAGCCATAGCTAGTTGAAACTCTGCATGAATATCTTCATTTTTAGTCTTATTGCCTAGGTACTAAAAGGAACATTGAACATTTTTTCTGAGTTTGTGTGTTTTCGCAAGAAAATAGCTTGTCTTTAGCAAACTTAGCCATAGATAGTTGAAACTCTGCATAAATATCTTCATTTAAGCCTAATTGCGTAGGTACTAAAGGAAAATTGAACATTTTACTTCTGATTTTGTGTGTTTTCGCAAGAAAATAGCTTGTCTTTAGCAAACTTTGCCATAGGTAGTTGAAACTCTGCATAAATATCTTCATTTAAGCCTAATTGCGTAGGTACTAGAGGAACATTGAACATTTTAATTCTGATTTTGTGTGTTTTCGCACGAAAATAGCTTGTCTTTAGGAAACCTTAGCCATAGCTAGTTGAAACTCTGCATAAATATCTTCATTTTTAGTCTAATTGCGTAGGTACTAAAGCAACATTGAACATTTTTTCTGATTTTGTGTGTTTTCGCAAGAAAATAGCTTGTCTTTAGCAAACTTAGCCATAGTTAGTTGAAACTCTGCATAAATATCTTCATTTTTAGTCTAATTGCGTAGGTACTAAATGAACATTGAACATTTTTTCTGTAGCAAACTTAGCCATAGTTAGTTGAAACTCTGCATAAATATCTTCATTTTTAGCCTAATTGCATAGGTACTAAAGGAACATTGAACATTTTTTTCTGATTTTGTGTGTTTTCGCACGAAAATAGCTTGTCTTTAGCAAACTTAGCCATAGATAGTTGAAACCCTGCATAAATATCTTCATTTTAGTCTAATTGCGTAGGTACTAAAGGAACATTGAACATTTTTTCTGATTTTGTGTGTTTTCGCAAGAAAATAGCTTGTCTGTAGCAAACTTAGCCATAGCTAGTTGAAATTGTTCATAAATATCTTCATTTTGAGCCTAATTGTGTATGTACTAAAGGAACATTGAACATTTTTTCTGATTTTGTATGTTTTCGCAAGAAAATAGCTTGTCTTTAGCAAACTTAGCCATAGATAGTTGAAACTCTGCATAAATATCTTCATTTTAGTCTAATTACGTCGGTACTAGAGGAACATTGAAAATTTTTTCTGATTTTGTTTGTGTTTTCGCAAGAAAATAGCTTGTTTTTATCAAACTTAGACATAGCTAGTTTAATCTAATCATAAATATCTTCATTTCAGACTATGTTCGTATTTAATAAATTAACTTATATAATTTTTTCTGAGTTTGTGTGTTTTCGCAAGAAAATAGCTTGTCTTTAGCAAACTTAGCCATAGCTAGTTGAAACTCTGCATAAATATCTTCATTTAAGCCTAATTGCGTAGGTACTAAAGGAACATTGAACATTTTTTCTGATTTTGTGTGTTTTCGCAAGAAAATAGCTTGTCTTTAGCAAACTTCGCCATAGATAGTTGAAACTTTGCATAAATATCTTCATTTTTAGCCTAATTGCATATGTACTAAAGGAACATTGAACATTTTTTCTGATTTTGTGTGTTTTCGCAAGAAAATAGCTTGTCTTTAGCAAACTTAGCCATAGATAGTTGAAACTGTGCATAAATATCTTCATTTTTAGCCTAATTGTGTATGTACTAAAGGAACACTGAACATTTTTTCTGATTTTGTTTGTGTTTTCGCAAGAAAATAGCTTGTCTTTAGCAAACTTAGCCATAGCTAGTTGAAACTCTGCATAAATATCTTCATTTAAGCCCAATTGCTTATGTAGTAAAGTAACATTGAAAATTTTTTCTGATATTGTGTGTTTTCGAACGAATAAAGCTTGTCTTTAGCAAACTTAGCCATAGCTAGTTGAAACTCTGAATAAATATCTTCATTTAAGCCTAATTTCGTAGGTACTAAAGGAACATTGAACATTTTACTTCTGATTTTGTGTGTTTTTGCAAGAAAATAGCTTGTCTTTAGCAAACTTAGCCATAGATAGTTGAATCTCTGCATAAATATATTAATTTAAGTCTAATTGCGTAGTTACTATATTAAAATTGAACAATTTACTTCTGATTTTGTGTGTTTTCTGAAGAAAATAGATTGTCTTTAGCAAACTTAGCCATAGATAGTTGAAACTCTGCATGAATATCTTCATTTTTAGTCTAATTGCGTAGGTAATAAAGGAACATTGAACATTTTTTCTGAGTTTGTGTGTTTTCGCAAGAAAATAGCTTGTCTTTAGCAAACTTAGCCATAGCTAGATGAAACTCTGCATAAATATCTTCATTTAAGCCAAATTGCGTAGGTACTAAAGGAACATTGAAAAGTTTACTTCTGATTTTGTGTGTTTTCGCAAGAAAATAGCTTGTCTTTAGCAAACTTAGCAATAGGTAGTTGAAACTCTGCATAAATATCTTCATTTAAGCATAATTGCGTAGGTACTAGAGGAACATTGAACATTTTACTTCAGATTTTGTGTGTTTTCGCAAGAAAATAGCTTGTCATCAGCAAACTTAGCCATAGCTAGTTGAAACTCTGCATAAATATCTTCATTTTTAGTATAATTGCTTAGGTACTAAAGCAACATTGAAAATTCTGAGTTCTGAGTTTGTGTGTTTTCGCAAGAAAATAGCTTGTCTTTAGCAAACTTAGCCATAGCTAGTTGAAACTCTGCATAAATATCTTCATTTTTAGTCTCACAAGTATGGTATTAATTTTTCAATCTCCCACCGAAAAATTTAGAATTGAACTTTAAATTTCTTTATGTCTTTGTGAAATAAAGAACTGAAGTGTCAGCTTTTTGCGGTCTCTTGAGAAATTAAAAATGGAGTTTGTTATTTGGTAAAGTTCAGAAGATAGCTTGAAATTTCCTCGTCACCGTTGCAAAAATTTTAATGTGATCTAGAACTTTTAATATTCATTGACAATGTTCACTCGTGTGTTATAACTGTTTCTATCTTCCACCTAAAATTTTATAATTTAACTTTATATTTCTTTGTCTTTGTGAAATAAAGAACTGAAGTGGAAGATTTTTGTTTTCTCTGGAGAAATTAGAATTGAAGTGTGTTCTTTGGTAAAGTTCAGAAGAGAACTTGAACTTTTCTTCACTTCGTTGAGAAAATTTTAAATTGAACTAGAACTTTTTATCTTCCGTGAAAATATTCACAAGTATGGTATTACTTTTTCTATCTTCCACAGAAAAATTTAGAAATGAACTTTAAATTTCTTTATGTCTTTGTGAAATAATGAACTTAAGTGGAAGATTTTTGTTTTCTCTGGAGAAATTAGAATTGAAGTGTGTTCTTTGGTAAACTTCAAAAGAGAACTTGAACTTTCCTTCACTTCATTGAGAAAATTTTAAATTGAACTAGAACTTTTTATCCTCCGTGAAAATATTCACAAGTATGGTATTACTTTTTCTATCTTCCACCGAAAAATTAGAATTTAACTTTAAATTTCTATATGTCTTTGTGAAATAAAGAACTGAAGTGGAAGATTTTTATTTTCTCTGGAGAAATTAGAATTGAAGTGTGTTCTTTGGTAAAGTTCAGAAGAGAACTTGAACTTTTCTTCACTTCGTTGAGAAAATTTGGAACACTATTTTAAATTTTTCATCTCATTGAGCCAGATTGAACTTTTTTATCTTCAGTGAAAAATTTTGAACAGTATTTTAAATTTTTCATCTCTTCGAGTCAGATCTGAACTAAAGTGAAAATTTTTTATATTATTTGAAAAAATAGAAATGATCAATGACTAATTTCTTTTTCATTGAGAAAATTCAGAAGAGAACTTGAACTTTCCATCACTTCGTTGATAAAATTTTAAATTGAACTAGAAATTTTCATCTTCAATGAAAATATTCACAAGTATGGTATTACTTTTTCTATCGACCACCGAAATATTTAGAATTGAACATTAAATTTCTATATGTCTTTGTGAAATAATAAACTGATGTGGAAGATTTTTATTTTCTATGGTGAAATGAGAAATGAATTGTGTTCTGTAGTAAAATTCAGAAGAGAACTTGAGTTATTCTTCACTTCATTGAGAAAATTTTGAATTGAACTAGAACTTTTTATCTTCCATGTAAATATTCACAAGTACGGTATTACTTTTTCCATCTTCCACCGAAAAATTTAGAATTGAACTTTAAATTTTTTATTGGGGAAATTAGAATTGAATTGTGTTCTTTGGTAAAATTCAGATTAGAACTCGAATATTCACGATCAAAGTATAACTTTTCCTATCTTCTATGAAAAATTTGGAACAATATTTTAAATTTTTTCATCTCTGAGAAAAAAATCTGAACTGAAGTGGAAATTTTTATATTATTTTTGGGAAAAAAGATTTGATCAATAACTTTTTGATTTTCATTCAGAAAATTCAGAATTGAAGTTGAACTTTTCTTCTTCCGGGAAAATATTTGGAACAGAACTTTAATTTTTTTCATCTCTTTGAGAAAGGTCGGAATTGAATTTAAGAAGATTTAGAATCCAACTCAGAAAAGCCTGAAATAGCAACCCACACATCCCAAATCGTAGTTTTCAGACACCACACACCTAAGAAAGACTAAGAAATCCTGTTATGAAAAGTCTGAAATAGCAAATTACACATCCCAATCTATTGGTTTCAGACAACATTCACCTACGAAATACTAGAAAACCTTAGCTCAGAAAAGCCTGAAATAGCAAACTACACATCCCAAATCATAATGTTCTGACAACACATACCTATGAAAGGCTAAGAAACCTAGCTCAGACAAGTCGAAAATAGCAAACTACACATCCCAAATCATAGGTTTCAGACACTACACACCTATGACAGACTAAGAAATCCAACTCAGAAAAGCCCGAAATAGTAATTTACATATCCCAAATCATAAGTTTCAGACAGCATTCACCTACGAAATACTAAAAACCTTAGCTCAGAAAAGTCTGAAATAGCCAACTACTCATCCCAAACTCGAAATTTCAGACAACAAACACCTATGTGTGACTAAGAATCCTAGCTCTGAAAAGTCCAAAAAGCAAACTACACCTCCCTATTCATAATTTTCTGAAAGGACACACATATGATAGGCTAAGAAATCTAGCTCAGAAAAGTCAAAAATAGCAAATTAATCATCCCAAATCATAGGTTTCAGTCAATACACACCTATGAAAGACTAAGAAATCCAACTCAGAAAAGTCAAAATAGCAACCCACACATCCCAAATCATAGGTTTCAGACATCACACACCTGCGAATGACTAAGAAATCTGGTTATGAAAAGTCGGAAATAGCAAATTACATATTCCCAAATCATAGGTTTCAGACAACAAACACCTATGAAAGGCTAAGAAATCCAACTCAGAAAAGTCAAAAGTAGCAAGCCACCCACCCCAAATCATAGGTTTCAGACACTACACACCTATGAAAGACTAAGAAATCCAGCTCAGAAAGGCCTGAAATAGCACCCCACACATCCCAAATCATAGGTTTCAGACACCACACACCTACGAAAGACTAAGAAATCCGGTTATGAAAAGTCGGAAATAGCAAATTACACATCCCAAACTATTGGTTTCAGACAACAAACACCTACGAAAGGCTAAGAAACCTTAGCTCAGAAAAGCCTGAAGTAGCAAACTACACATCCCAAATCATAGGTTTCACACACCACACATCAACGAACGCCGGGTGCTCGGGGAGAGCCTTTGAGGGTATTTGGGTCCCTTGTGGGCCGATGGTCGTTTGGGTGCTGGGGGGGGACCTTTGGGGACCGGGGGATGGGCTTTGGGGGTCCGAGGATGGCAGTTGGGGGTCTGGGTGGGCCTTTGGGGCGCCAGGGGGGACCTTTGGGTGCCTGGGGGACAATTGGGGGCCGGTGGAGGGCCTTTGGGGGTCCGGAGAGGCAGTTGGGGACCGGTGGAGGGCCTTTGGGACCCCGTTGGTCCTTTGGGAGCTCGATGGGCCTTTGGGGACCGGAGGAGGACCTTTGGGGCACAGGGGGGGGGGCTTTTGGGCACCGGGAGGACCGTTGGGGGTCCGGGGGGGCAGTTGGGGACCGGTGGAGGGCCTTTGGGACCCCGTTGGTCATTTGGAAGCTCGATGGGCATTTGGCGACCGGCGGAGGGCCTTTGGGGGCACATGGAGGGCCTTTGGAGCACAGGGATGGCCTTTGGGGGTCCGGGGGACAGATGGGGCCTGGTGAGCCTTTGAGGACCGGGGGCTTCCTTTGGGGTTGGGGTAGGAGGATTGGAACCCTTTGGGGTTGGGTTAGAGGACCTCACAACACTGTTCAAATGGAACTTGTGTATTATAATGACCACAGAGTTTCACCCTCAAATTCTCTTCTAAAACCTTTCCTAAAATCTTCTTTCAAAATGTCTCTAACTGTTTCGCCGAAATAGTTCCATAACCTGTCTAAAACCGTTTCGCCCAAATAATCCCTAAACGTAATTTCAGCGTGTTCCCTTTGTTTGGCATCTCTGTGCTAACGCATTTCAAATTTCTAGGAAACCCTTTCCTACGTTAATCTCTTCATCTCATAAATTTTCCTAGCTAAACTATTAGGGTTTCGTTAGAATATCAATTTACCTCTCCGACTTAAAACTCCGTGAAGCCGTATTTAAAAATAGAATTTCTATCTCTTTAGACTCCCACATAAGTCCAAGATAACAAGTGATGTTAATTATGATTCCTGACACTAAAGATCAATGAAGCCCTATTTAAAAATAGAATATTAATTTTTCTCTCTGTCCTAAAGAATGTTTATCCCTCAGACCTAAGATTAAAGAAGCCTTAATGTTTCTTAATTCTTCCCTTCGTGAATCAATAATTTCCCCTAGCAATTATGTAAATCAAGTTCACAGGTTAGGTTAGCCAAACAACAATGAAGCCATGTTTGTTTCTTAATTTCCCCTTCGTGAATCAATAATTTCCCCTAGCGATTATGTAAATCCAAGTGAGAAAATTCACTTCCCCCTCGAGTCCTAGATCAATAATATTGTTCCCGTTAGAATTCAATGCGCATGTGCAACCTTCGTCCCCGAGTTATTACACATAGAAACAACAAATAAATCGATCTTGGACAAAGAGGTCATTGAGCGATTACGTAATCTTTCTCCCTAGGGACTCTATGACCATATTGTTTCATAATTCCCCACGCTCGTGAATCAATAATTCCCCCATCGATTATGTAAATCACTCCTCATGCCATTCGCACGTGGCCAAACAACAACAGATCGATTGACCTTGACCCACATTAGACTCGATCGATAATCCATGAATAAATTATGTCCCGTCAGCATTAAACTAAATTGTAGATGGCAGCACGGTGTTCTCGTGGGGTCAATAGGGTCACTTCTACTCCTAACAGGTCGAGGTTTTTGGAAAACAGGGAAAGAGTGATCGGATTGAGCTGCCTTTAACTTGTGACATTGAGTCGTCTGCTCTACTGGTTTATAACCATTTTTCTTACCAAAATAAATAGTTTGATAAGCCAAATTGGAAACGAGTAAATTCTTAAGATTATTTGTATATTCTTGGCTCGTTATTTTCAAGCCAGCAAGTGTCTTAACACTTTCTACAAACCTCTGTAAGGTCACCAACAACTAAGATTAATTTAACTTTTTACTATTACCAGATTGTACATTGTTTGAAGGCAGCTGCTTCAGTTTCAATTCCCATTGAATGTGAAATTTTGAGGATAAGCTCCCAGGCCCTAGGAAAGCTTATCCTCTAAATTTCAGCCCGATCGGACAACGTTAAAGGGGGGTGGTGGTGGGAGGGTCGGAACTTCCGGCCCACTTTCCCCTATGACGATAAAGACGGAGGGGGGGGGTGAATTTTGCATGTTTCTTAGTTTGAGCTTAGGCTACAAAATGCGATCACCGCCGTCTCTCTGCGACCGCTAGGACCGGAAATTGCTTAACATTGTGGTGGGTCGCCTCTTTAAAGAGACACAAGTGTGCCTCCTTGATGTGCATGCCGAATTGAATATTACAAATTTCGTCACGTTTTTATTTTTTTGTGCCACAAGACCAATACATCAACAATAAAGAAGAATATTACAAAACACGGCAATTTTTTTGAATTATCGCACAGAAAAAATATTTTAGACAAGCTAAAGAAACATTACAGGAATACGCATATGTTGTAAAATCATACCACACGCGAACACATCATTACATATTATAAAATGTGCAAATTTATTCAGTGACCTGACAAAAATCAGCCCTCTATAAGTTTCAACGGTTACATTGTAATGAGAAGTCTAAACTCATTAGCATAGAATAGGTCGCATTGATTATTTTTGTGTATTAAATGGGAAAGAATTTATAATTGAATAAAAGTAAAAATAACTTTGAAACTTAAAGTTAACTCAAATTCTTCCTTATAAACTTAAAGCGCAATCAAATTAAAAATTTAGAAAAATAAGTTTTAAAGTTTGATTTTATTTTTATGCCAAGTTAGTAATTACCATACGAGTGCCAAATCGAGTATTAAAAATTATGTCGCATTTTACATTTATTTTTTTTTTTTCATAAGACCAATTCACCGCAAAAAAGAAAAATATTTTAAAATGCTGCAATTTTTTTTTAATTATTGCGCAGACAAAATATTTTCGATAAGCTAAAAAGACATTACAGCAATACGCAAATATTGTAAAATCATAGCATACGCGCACACATCATATCATATTTTTAAATGTACAAAGTTATTTAGTGACCTGACAAAAATCAGCCCTCTAAAGTTCCAAACGGTTACAGCGCCATTTCTAGCTGAATCAGATATAGCGAACTTCCCCAAAAGAATCGAGATACGAACTATTAATGCTATTCTTGCGGTCTACGAACCTACTAAACGGAAATGATTCGCAAATGAAGTTGTTGAAAATTAAACTGTGGCTCAATTCTTAAAAATCGATTTCTATTATCTCGGCAGCATTTTTAGTCATGCCTAGTTTTTTTTTCTAACTAAAAAATAGCTATATAAATCTTTAAAGCCTTATAAATGAGGATTTAGCGAAGGATTATGGAAAATTTCTAAAGGTTTCGGTTTTATAAAACATAAAAGTCAAAGGTTATCAAATGCTAGTTTATTTTGCAACGGCTAAATGTAAGCAGAACAAAATACCTTTTCGCATCATTTAGAACTTTGATCAAAACCCGAAGGCTTAATTTATCTAACTCAACTTGAATTTTACCTTAGATACAATTTTAGGGACGAAATTGATACTTAAAAGTTTCTAACGTTTACAGTTTTCACCAAATTTGTATGATGTTTTTGATTAATCTTTTTACTACATTAGAACACATCGAAAAAATAGACGAGAAGTTGGTAGATGGGGTCAAAGGCGGATCTAGAGCAATTTTTTTTTTTGGGGGGGGGGGGGGTCAATGTAACAAGAACGCCAATAATTGACCAAACTGGCAACTATATTTGAGAAAGAGGATAAAAAGAAGAAAAAAACAAATGAGGGTGCCAAAAAATCTTTGGGGAGGTCTGTGGCCCCCTGGGTTGGGAATGGTTTCTAGACTGGGCAAAATACCAAAAGAAAACTAATTTTTACAAAATTTCAATGGGCCCTCCGTGTATATTTCCCATTAATTATGTATTTTTTTTCATAAAAGAAGTAAAATCTCATGGGGCTTTTCAAACCCATCTGACAAAATCAGGAGCATAATAAATCTTCAGCACATTAAGAATTTCTCATTATAAATTAAAAACATAGGCTATTGTCAAAATTTTTCATGAAGTTAATTGAGTGAATGCACGTAAATGTAGGGAGAGAGCAACAAATTTTCGTCTGAATTGGGGGGGGGGTCGATGAAACTACAAAAAGGTATTTCTTCAAGAAAACACGCCAAAACAGTTTTTCTAGAATATCGAGATCATTTTTAAATCTAATTGACGAGCCTTGTCATCATGACTTCCATAAAGAATTTTACCGTCAGGGGTCTTTTCCCTTGTATTCTTTTTTTGGGGGGGGGATACAAAAACTTTATAAGACGCACCCAAAATTTGTTTATAGTCATTTCGTTAGGTTTTGCGAGTCAGACTAACATTTCGAGGGGGGGGGGTCAGACTCCCCGTTTTTAATTAAGATTAATTATGTAAAGCTTCTTTCATTAGAAGAAACTAATACACGCAGCGCTATATGCATGACAAGGTTTGGCAAAAATACTAGCGAATAATTTCTATTCTGAAGCACCCTTAAGAGCTCATACTCTTTTTCGTCTTCTTTTTTTTATTATTTAAATTTATTTAGACAAACTTTTGTTACAAAAGAAGTTTTTCAAAGAAAGTTAATAGCCGTATTATACTGAAAATTAACATAAATAAAGTCAAAAAATTGTTCAAGATTAAGACTACCATAAATCACAATTAAAAAGAAAAACGAACAGAAATTACAGTAAATAACTGAGTCTTTGCACTTTGCTGAAAACAATCCTTATTTTTAGGTATGCGTATTTACTTTTCATATCGTAAAAAGGGAAAAAATCATCACCATAGTGAAGATGATAGAAATAGAACAGCCAATGCCCGGGATGTGTTCTTACAGTTCAGATACATTCGGGGAAAAGAGTATGTCGGGGGGGGGGACTAGTTGCTCTTAATCCCTTTTGCCTCTCAAAAAAGAACTAGAACTTTCAATTTCCAATTCAATGAGCTTCATTTAAAGAGTATACGACCACCACTTTCATTAAACCTTATATGACCCCGGGGCATAACCGACAACAACCCTTGTCCCAGGGTTCTGAACTGTTGCTTTAACCCCAAATGCCCTGTTATATGATCTTTAGAGTGTTTTAAACAAAATGGCTATCTTACAATTTCTATTGGAGGCATTTAGGGAAAACCAGTCATGGGGTGGGGAGATAGCTGCTCTCTGATCAGTTTTGACTCTTAAAAGGGCACTAGAACTTCAGATTTTGAATCCAATGAGTCTCTTTCGAAGTTTATATGATCACCCCTCCCATAAAAACCTTGTATCTTATAATGGACAATTACTATAACCACTTGCCCTGACAGCTTTGGGGGATTGCCATTGCGGTTGAAATCCCTACCGAATTTGACCGTCAGTGTGAAAAAGTCGTTTCCCTGTCGAGCATTTAGCTTCAGGCTAGTTTCATGGTAAGGCCTAGAAAATAGTCCTAAATGACAATTAATGACTGCGTTGTTTATTTTTGAGACAATGAGGTTTGTTTGCCTGTACTTTGAAAAACAGTTAATTTTTTTGATACGACGGGGGGTCTCTTGTAAAAAAAAAATGTATATAGGTATCGAAGCGCCGAATTCTAGTATGATTCAAGAAATTAAATCGTATTTAAAAAAAAAAATTAAAGTCTTCAATAACATGGAAAGGCTAGAAGAACAAACACAGATGTAACGTTGAGACTCCGACTCTCTCTCTCTTGCTTTCTCTCTCTCTCTCTCTCTCTCTCTCTCTCTCTCTCTCTCTCTCTCTCTCTCTCTCTCTCTCTCTCCCTTGAGCTTCTGTTTGATTTTCTTTGATTGCAATCATGCTCTCGTTCAATTTAGTCCCATAAAAACCTTCCCGATTTAATGACAGATTTTTTTTTTTCGTTTTCTGACTGTAATGACTGTATTAGTCCGCTGAAAGAGCCTTTACGTTTTCTAGCTAACAATGGGAGAATTTTCTCTTATAAGAAAAAGATAACGATTGAGGGTGAACCGCTTATAAGAAAGGAGTTTCTATGTTTAGCGGTAGGGTTTTGAAAGTGAAGTTTTGGAGCTATTATTCTGAAGTATTTTCACGCCAATTCAAGTTTTGTTTCGCGACTATGAAGTTGTCAGTTGTTCATGGTAGAAGTTCCCCATGGTACTATCTAGAAGGTTGTAGTCTCAAGAAAGTCTTTGATTGTCAGAAATGGTGTTTAACAACACAGATTAGTACAGGGGCAAGAAATTCACATCAAATTTCATAGAAATTCAATTCATATCTTATTGTTCTACAAAAACTGTTATTTGAGTGGGCTGCTTACCTGACTGATCATCCCACCGCTAAGTAGGGGACCTTGTGAAACAAAACGAATGACAAGCCTGTTTCGTCTTTGGTTGTTGATGTTCAATGTTGAAGATCGTGTGTATGTCCCATTAATTTGGTCAAGAACCCGAGAGATTTGACCAAACCACCAATAATGCTTATGAATTTGATTAAATCAGTAATTTTGTCATTCCACTGCGGTTTATAGCCTACACTTTTCGGTTACCAAAATTTTTAAAGTTAGACTTTTTTTGTTCTGCACCATTGTTGCAAGATTAAACGTTATTTCTGAAAAAAGTTGCTTCTTTGAATGTTGTTATTTGGACTAAGCTTGCTTTAACTATAACCATTCTTTTCAACCAAGAACCGCCTTCGCCCGATTCTTAACTAGCTATTAAATAAAAAACATAAGTCTTTTTTTAAACTGAAAGTAAGGAGTGACATTAAAACTTAAAACGAAGAGAAATTATTCCGTATATGAAAAGGCTATCCCCTCCTCAACGCCTCGCTCTTTACGCTAAAGTTTTTTATTGTTTTAAAAATAGAATTGTGAGAAAGAGTCTAACTTTAGCGTGCAGATTATATATATATATATATATATATATATATATATATATATATATATATATATATATATATATATATATATATATATATATATATATGTAATGCAAATGTGTTTTGTACAAGTATTCTGCATATTAGATAGATAGATAGAGAAGTGTATTTTTTAAGCCAAATATACGGCCATGAACATATCAAAATAACATAAATGAAAGGCACAAATAACATAAACTTTGATCAGCGATCGTCATAAAACACTTAAATGAAACACTACATTAATCCAATAATAGTACTTAATACTTGGAAAAACGGGTCATTAAAAAAAAAACTCTTAACACTTGACAAAAAAACACTTAAATGAAACCTTAGATTTACTTTATACAGGATTTTTTTTTTTTTTTTTTTTTTTTTTTTTTACAAAATTTGTAGATATCTCGCTATTCTTCTGTAATTTTTTTGTGGCTATATGCCTAGAAATAATTATTTTCTTACTTAAAACTGTCTAAATACTTTACCCTGGTAAATAGCCCCCCCCCCCCCCGTGGAAAAGAAGGCTTTCCAAATTTGAGTCTTAATTTTATAATTTCCGTAGAGGAAAGGGGTTTTGGTACTTGTGTATAATGGGCAACTCACTCAAGCTTGCGCTGAGTAAAACTCGAGAACAAACCGGTTTCTTCGTTAGTTTTTTCAGCTTAGCGCGAGACAAGACAAAGACATGTGACAGAATATATGGGAAATATATAATTTGGGTGCTATATTTGCACATACGGGGGGGGGCTATAGTATTTGGACAGTTTGAAGTCAGAAAACAATTCTTTCTAGGTATGGCCACTAAAAAATTACAGAAGAATAGCGAGGTATCTGGAAATTTTGTTAAAAAAATTCCGAAGTAAAGTAAATGTAATGTTTCATTTATGTGGTTTTTCCAAGTGTTAAGTGTTTTTTTTTTGCGTTTTTTTTAATGACCGTTTTTCCATGTATTAAGTACTATTATTAGGTTAATGTAGTGTTTCATTTAAGTGTTTTATGATGATCGCTGATCAAAGTTTATGTCATTTGTGCCTTTCATTTATGTTATTTTACTGTGTTCATGGCCGTATATTTGGCTTTAAAATACACTTATTTATTTATCTACCTAATATGCAGACTAATTGTGCTAAACACATTTTGCATGCAGACCAGCTATACTTTACCCCCCCCCCCTAATGTGCAAATCTACAGCCCAAATTTATTTCTAAAGTAAGGAAGAAACTAACGAAAAAACTGGTAGGTCCTCGTATTTTACACTGCGTAAACTTGAGTGAGGGGCGCATAATGCACAACTACCCAAATTCCTTCCCCCCACGGAAATTAAAAAAAAAATCAGATCAAATTATCAAATTTGGAAATCCTTATTTTCCACGGGAGTATTTTCCGAAGGGGGGGGGGTTAAACGCCTAGAACCATATATATATATATGTATATATATATATATATATATATATATATATATATATATATATATATATATATATATATATATATATATATATATATAATTATATATATATATATATATATTTCTGTAAATATAGAAGTCTGAAACAATGTTCATTGTAGCTCTTTACCGTCCTTTTTTTATTTAATGTTCAATTTTGTATCTTTAAAGTTTTATAAGTGAATAGTTCCTTCCTTATTTGGTTCATAACCTGGAAATATTGATCACGGCCCCTTTGCTTTTATACCGATTTTCAAAGAACAAAATCAAATCATCTTTTTCATTTACGAACACTTCCTCCCTTTGAAGTATTGTTTGGCTTCTATACGCTCGGAGGCATACAAGAGTTTTTCTTCTATTGTTGCTTTTCAAAGCCACCTTTATTATTGCGTGGGAGGTGGCAGTTAAATGAAAAACAGAGGAAATGGGGCTAGATCTCATGAATATAGTGGAACAAAACAAGGTAAAACTGTATCAGAGGCCTACTTGAAGGGAGTGGCGTCGTTTGGGGGTGGCAGGGAGGGGGGCAGTTGTCCCACCAAAAATTTGGATAAAAGCTTTTATATAGCTCGTGCCCCTTGACTCTCTGGATATGGAACTTTTTTGCCCCGTCAATAAAAATGCTGGAGCTACGCCCAGGGAACCCAGAATAATTTTGACTTGCTTATCTCATTCCTTAAGGTGCATTGCTTTATTTTACCCGTCTCCCCTTGGATGATGGTTACGCAGCCCACTTTGCATATTCTCGTTATATTCTAAAATATGGAAGGCCAACTTTCCACAGCGGGGAGTGCCGCTGAAGGGCTGAAGAAATGATTAGCTCTGTTGCAAAATCTGGTGCTCCCGTACAATCCAGAACACACTCAAGAAGTGAAGTTAGGTTAATCATAATGAAATACTTTAGTTTATACAATACTATAATTTATATAATATTATAATTTGAGCTACATATCTGCACATTAGGGGAGAGGCGTAAAATAATAAATATATGGCCCAAATTATACAAGTCCAATGCATTCTGTCTCGCATCATTTGTATTTGTGGCTGTGAAACCAGTTTTGTTAGATACTACATTATGGCTATGTTTACGTAATAATTTCTTATACCTTTCTATTTATAATTGAAATGAAATTAAAAATATAATAACAGGTAAAGCCCTTAATTAATGCAGAGAAAAAATATTGTGTTTATAATTGCCCGAATATTTCGGGATTCCGTATACATTTTCGCATATTATTCGCCATGTTATTCGACTAATATCACAGTCAGATTAATTATGGCTATTTTTACGTAATAATTTATTAGGCCTTTCAATTTATAAGTGAAATGAAATTAAAAATATAATAACGGGTAACGGTTTTAAATAAGACAGAGAAAAAAAAATATCGTATTTATAATTGCCCGAATATTTCGGGTGTATCACAGTCAGATTAATTATGGCTATGTTTACGTAATAATTTCTTAGACCTTTCTATTTACAATTGAAATGAAATTAAAAATATAATAACGGGTAACGCTGTAACGGGTAAACGCTAGGGATAAACGGATAACGCTAGGAGGAGGATGACTCCTAACTTCCTGGAATAGAAGGTTCTCACTTTGCTTAGGTACTCGGCCCCCGTAAGATCTGACGAGATATGAACTCCAAGAAGATATGATGTGTCTACTTTTGTTATTGCCCCCCCCCCCTTTGAAGATAAAAAAATATATATTGTGTTTATAATAATTGCTCGAATATTTAGGCTTCATATTTGGAAGCCTTTATCAACGGAAAAGGAAAAAAACTGAATAGTTTACACATACTGGAAAATCAAACAGTTCATGATAGGGGCTGTAAATAAGAAATACCTAGTCTTTATAGTAATTGAAACGTTATAAAAGGAGTTGTGATTACAATACATTTATTCAAAGAATGTGCTTTTTGTGGTGATTCTAAATATGCAAATTTAACAAGTTTAAAGTTACCCACCGACTACTAAAAAAGCTACTGATCTCTGTAATATGAAGAAAGCACCCCCACTCCTCAAAACATGGAGTGATCTTAGTGAAAGTAACACCATCAAATTCATCATATCAGAGAACCCTGTCGCAAATGTTTCAAAACACTTTCTATATAAAGTGTTGCTCTCAAAAGTGTTACTTTAAAAAAAAATACGAGGGAGGGTAACCGATTTGTCAACTATCTGGGCACTTGCATCGACTAAGCTCAATATTTTGGGCGATATTATCAAATATTGGTGAAGCATAAATATTTGTAACTCTTTGCCCCCCAGTTGATCAAACTGGGTCCTCATCTGTCCTCACAACCCCATTGTCGACTGACTAATCGTCTCCCTTTTCTTTTAGCTCGTTACTTTGGAAATTAGTTCCATCCCATTTAATAGCTTCCTTTTTTTTTAGAACGAAAGATTTCTCTCTAAGAAATTGTTTATGTTAGGATTTAGCTTTGACTGAATAAATCGAATAAATTTCATCTGAATATTATTCGGCTGAATAAGAATGGATTTGAGTGCATTGCTGTGGGTTGTTTTTCCCCTAAAAAAAAAAAGAAATAGTTTCATACAATAGTTTTCCGACAGTGTTTCTTTCTTCGTTATCATTCTTTTGTACATACCGGCCAGTGTACATACTGGCTTATGTTGTCTATGTGTATTCTTTAAACCTGTCGTTTTAAGCCTACATGAAGTTCTGCTTCAAATTGTCATCTTCGATAATTGCTTGCATTTACTTTTTGTATAATACTTTTTATTACTTTGTATAATACTTTTTATAATAGTTGTATATTACTTTTTGTATAAGTAAACAGATAGTGAAATAAATAACTGGAGTCCAGTAAAAGTGAAAGAGTGCAACCCTTCTTATAGCTAAACATGGGGTGGCGAGATTTGGCTTTAGGGTTTAGATGTTAACCCCCCCCCCCCCCCAGAAAATACCCCCCGCGGAAAATAGGGTTTTCCAGATTTGATAATTTGATTGAGTTGTGTGTGTTTTTTTTAGTTTAGTTGAGAAGTGCAAAGGAAAGTGGAAAAAAGGAATTTACACACCATAAGTATCTTAAAAATTTAGAAAAAAAAATCCGCTTTTCAATTTTTGTTAAAAAGACTTCCTTATGAAGTTCTGCAATTTTTAGCAGTAACTGGCACCGACTGGAATCTAAAAAGCAATATAGAAACTTAAAACCAACAAAATAATTGCTTCGCAACATATATCCATTGAACTAGTCCTTTACTTTAAACTAGTCCTTTATTTCTATTTTCTTAAAAGTAAAAAAAACTCTTGACTAAGCTGCAGAAAATAAAAGTGTTTGTAGCTGGTATCAATAGGAGATTGAACTTCGAATTTTTTTTTCCGGCATGGGTATCATAAAATCAGAATTAAAGCCCCTCTGAGGTTAAAGGAATTGTCAATCGTTTCCCAGGAAAAACTGATATTTTTTTCTAGTCTTTTAAGAAGTATATTTGGTATATTTCCCTATACTTTAAGATTTTTTTTTTTTTACGAATCTAAAAAGCAAAATAGAAACTTAAAAACAACAAAATAATTGCTTCGCAACATATGTTCATAAAACTAGTCCTTTACTTCTATTCTCTTAGAAGTAAAAAAGCTCTTTACTAACCTGCAGAAAATAAAAGACTAATTTGTAAGGATCTCAATAGGATCTCTTTCACCGGCCATGGTACCAGTAAATTTATTGTACAGTTAATCTCTCTAAAGATAAACTCAAGCAAGCTCAGTTTTTAAAACGATTCACTTTCAGAAATAAAAAAAAGGCTTTTCTTTGTATTTTGATTAAAAAGCAAAGAAAGACCCTGTAGAGTTTGGAAAAATAACTTTCTTGTATCTTCATAAAAAAAGGAGAAAGTAATGCTCCCCCGTCCTATATTTTTAGAATTGGTGCCAGTGCTTTTATTCCGCCTTTAGAGGGTTTTAATCAAATCCAATAGCCATTAGAAGATTTTGCTTGTGTTGCTCCGTAACTGCAAAACATATGTTATGGTTGTTGCAACATCGACACCGGAGATGTAGCTACTGTAGCCTATGAAATTCTTGAAATATATAGAGTTCATTCATCATTAATAATAACGTACTCGTCTAATAACAACGCTTTCAGAATACAACATTAGGCGAAAAGAAAAGCTTGTTACAGTATTTGTTACAAAAAATAAAAGTTCTCCTTTACTTTTATATTGACCAGCTGACTGAACTAATTTTTCTATTTTCTTGTGTTACTTTGGAATTAGCTGTGTGTAACTTGAAAGCTTTCTTTTTTGTAAAGGGGAGAGCTTTCCGTAAGATATCGTTTCTCTTTCAGGATTTAGCTTCGGCTAGGAAGTGATTACACCTAATTACTTCTATCAGCTTTTCCAGTTTCGTATACTTCTTGGGGAAACTAAGTCCTAATGGATATTTTCGAGACTGATTATGAGAACATTGAGAGGGAGTCTTAATCCTGAGAATTACTTTTCGTTCCACTTCTATAATTAAACTCATAAAAATAGGCTCCAGTATATAGGCTTAGCTTGTCAAAAGTTCTGTAGTATTTTATCCGTGTGATAACCAGCTGTGGAATGGATTACTGAGAAGGAAGCATCTAAGGAAAGAAGAAGATACGCTACAAAATATTATTGATTAATTTCGAGAATGTACCTTAGTTCATAACGCTTTATGATGAGGTTTCACAACGCTACTATTTGTAGGCAAAATGTTTCAGCTCAGAATCTGTATCTTGAAAGAGCCAATTCTGAGGGTTTGAACTTCAGGATGGCTAAAACTTAGTGCTCAACAAACGGTGGTAAATATCTACCAAATCGTATTATTGACTTACGCATAAGTGAATATACCACTCGGTGCCTTTTTTATGCTGATTACGAATATAGTAATCATTTCTATCGGAAATGAATTTCAGCCCCTCCCCCCTGTATATGCCAATTCAGGGTATGTATTTCTACAACCTAATCTAACCTACCCCCGAAGTGGCAAATATAGGGGGGGGGGGCTGAAATTCATTTCCGATAGAAATGCTTATTATATTCGTAATCAGCATAAAAAAAGGCATCGAATGGTTTATTCACTTTATTCCTAAGTCAATAATATGATTTGTTAGAAATTTACCCAAACGGTTTTTATATAAGATGATACACGATAAATGGCGTATCCAGAGTTGTTTTTTTTTGGGGGGGGGGGCTACAAAACAATTAAACGCATCCAAAATTTGTTTATGTATATTTTTGTTACTTTTTTACGACTAGAAAAAAAATCTGGGAATGGGACTCAAACCCAGTAACCCCTCCCCCTGGATACGGCCTTGTATAAGTTGCTACTGAAAGTTAGTTGCCACAAGCAAGCATTGCTGAATGAATTTTTACTTCTCGTCCAACCATAAATCACTAAATAGTAAGGGCATAAGTCGACACCAAAACTTGTACCCACTTGCCAGTAGATAAACAATACTTAAAAAAAACACATAATATCCCGGAAGGTAAGGAAGTGAG
This sequence comes from Artemia sp. Qi Xiang Cuo, assembly GCF_049724085.1. NCBI lineage: Eukaryota > Metazoa > Arthropoda > Branchiopoda > Anostraca > Artemiidae > Artemia > Artemia sp. Qi Xiang Cuo. The sequence goes on along the minus strand of NC_142798.1, from coordinate 81,562,453 downwards.
CCCACAAAGAGGAAAGAAAAAATGGTATACCCGAGATTGAGCTACTAAATGGTCCATATTACTTATTTTTTACAGAACTAGGATTTATAAAGCGTATAAAGTTTGGTGCGTTTTTTTAATTGCTTTCATTCCCCACCACTAGACCCCCCTCCCAAAGGAGAAATTGTGTATGTATTTCGCTAGATGCCTTATTCGTTGCCCTTTACAAATTATTTTAGCTTCACGAATAAAATATTCAATGCCAAATTGGCTTACCATGACAAGACACCGAGCGAGAAAATCATAGGCAGCGCAATAGCGCTGCCTAAGTGAATGTTGGCACAATGTATTATTTATTATTTTTATTCCATACCCGGGCACTTCGTATCGAAGAAGTTGTCGTATATACTTTGAAAAGGGCCCATTCGATTGGAAATTGGAGTGGCTAGTACCCTTTTCAATATTCGAAAGTGATTAGAGGGCAACTAGCCCCCCCCCCCCAAGCCCATCATTCCCCGAAACATATCCAATTAAAATTTTGAAATAGCCATTTTGTTCAGCGTAATTGATTTCCAGATAGAAAATATGTTTTTAAGAAGGACACTCCTCCAAGAACTTTGGGGATAGGATTTTAAGTTAGGTCTTGAGGGAATATAAGAGTCATGTGGATACACCAAGCCATTTATTATTTTTTTTCCTTTAAAGAAAGGCATTTTATATGGACAAATTTGTCGTAGAAACTTTAAAAAAGACTCATTCAATTGAAAATTAGAGTGGCTTGTGCCCTTTATAATAGCCGAAAGTGATTGGAAGGCAACTAACACCTCTTCCACGCACACATTTCCCAAACACATCCAATAAAAGTTTTGATATAGCCATTTTGTTCAGCGTAGTTGATTTCCAAAGAGAAATTATGTTTTTCGAGGAGGACACTCCCTCACAGCCCTCAGGGCAAGGGTTGTAAGTTATGCCCTGGGGGCATTTACGGTTTTTATAGACGGCGTCGTCGTAGAAACTTCAAAAAAGGCTCATTCGATTGGAAATTCAAAGGGATAGTGCCCTTTTTAATAGTCGAAAGGGATTGGGGGGCAACTAGCTCCAGCCCCCACGCCCATCATTCCCCCAAACACTTCCAATCAAAATTTTGAGATAGCCATTTTGTTCAGCGTAGTGGATTTCCAGATAGAAAATATATTTTTGAGGAGGATATTCCCACACAACTCTCGGGGCAAATGTTTTAAGCTATGTCCTGAGGGCATATAAGAACGGTGTCGGCACAATGTATTATTTATTATTTTTTCCCTTTAGAGCAGGGCACTTCGTATCGAAGAATTTGTCGTAGAAACTTCGAAAAGGGCTCATTCAATTGGAAATTGGAGTGGCTTGTGCCCTTTTCAATAATCGAAAGTGATTGGAAGGCAACTACCACCCCTTCCACCCCCACCATTTTCTGAAACACATTCAATCAAAATTTTGAAATAGCCATTTTGTTCAGCGTAGTTGATTTCCAGATAAAAATTATGTTTTTGAGGAGGACACTCCCCCCCAGCCTTCAGGGCAAGGGTTGTAATTTATGGCCTGGGGGCATACAAGGTTTTTATAGAAGGTGTTGTCGTAGAAACTTCAAAAACGGGCTCATTCGATTTGAAATTGGAGTGGTTAGTGCCCTTTTTAATAGTCGAAAGTGATTGGAGGGCAACTAGCCCCCCCCCCCCCCCACGCCCATCATTCCCCCAAACACATCCAATCAAAATTTTTAGATAGCTATTTTGTTGAGCGTAGTTGATTTTCAGATAGAAAATATGTTTTTGAGGAGGACACTCCCCCACAACCCTCGGGGCAAGAGGCAGGGCATAACTTTTACGTTATGCCCTGAGGGCATATAAGAACGATGTTGGCAAAATGTGTTATTTATAATTTTTTTTTTCTTTGGAGCAGGGCACTTCGTATCGGATAATTTGTTATAGAAACTTCGAAAAGGGCTCATTCAATTGGAAATTGGAGTGCCTTGTGCCCTTTTTAATAGTCAAAAGTGATTGGAAGGCAACTAACACCCCTTCCACGCCCACCATTTCCCGGAACACATCAAATCAAAATTTTGATATAGCCATTTTGTTCAGCGTAGTTGATTTCCAGATGAGATGATATGAGATGAGATGACTTTAATTTTCAACTAATAATTATGTCTTATATAACTGCTATTTACCACATTATTTAAATCACTTTAAGAACCAAACATAGGAATGGTAAGAACGTATAACGTTCTATTAAGCCACTATTGTGGCCTTATCAGCGTCACACAATCTTTTATCATAAACCAAACAAATTCACTCTTCCTACTCTTTTTATACTATTAAATACAATTTTACTCTCCCTAATAAAAAAAAAAAAAAAAAAAAAATTATAAACAACAATCAAAAATATTTAACTCCCACCCAATAATAATTTTTTAATCTAATTTTAAACTGAAACTGGTTTTCTGACTCCCTAATGCTCTCCGGGAAACCATTCCACAAATTAGCTGCATAATTTCTAATTGCAGAACTAGATCGACTCGTACTCCTTACTTCTGAGACTAAGCTTCCACGACCTCTAGTCCTATGATGATAGGACTATGATGATTTTTTGTTTAATGGAGTTCTTTACTTTTTTTTGAAAAACTTATTTTGTGGAATAAGTTTTTTTTAATTAATCTCGAAAAAAAAAACAACGGGTCTATGGTCGGTAGAAAGAAAAGATAAGATGAAAATCACGATGGATATTTCGCCTGTATAAAACTTGGTGTCTTCAGTGTTAAAAACATAAATAATCTAAAATATGACCAATTAAAAGAAAAAAGGGAAATAATCAAAAACAGTATCAAACCAATTTCAAAACAATATCAACACAGCGTAGATAATATACAATTTATGAGATGCCCTTATAAATACACAAAAAAACTGAGGTGGTGAGCGGCTTTTATTGTTGACTGACTTATTGTTTTTAGCTTTTATCTCTTTTCTCTCTTTTTCGTCTCTTAGCATCAACTGCATTGGGGGAAAACTTGTACCGTGATTTTTGTTACGATGTATTTAGTGTTGACATAGTTACGATTGGCCCTGTTTTTATTCATTTTTCCATATAATAAGACCTACTTGCATTTCCTCCCTCGCCCCATAAATAACTGCTTTGTACTGACCGACATAGGTGCCGTATTTGCTGCCTCTCAGTTTAAACCATCGGTACTGTTCTAATATCTGTACAACACGCGAGGCATCCACTCGACAAAGGCAAAGACCTGACACTATCTATTGCTGTATAAACAAGTATTCAGGGATTTCTCACTCAGGGAACTATATTTAAACTTTAGGTTTTTGGGGTTTAGCCTACGTTAGGTTAGGTTACGTGTTTAATATATGCTATGCTTTACCCCCTTCTCCTAATTTGCATATATATAGCCTGATTTTGCTCGTAAACTATTGTATTTTCATCTTATTTTGTTTTATTTCATTAGCATTTACCAAACTTCACTTCTTGCGTGTTGTATAGATATTAGAACAGTATCAAACCATCAAACCATCAATGTATTTCAACTATTTTATTCCAGGTCAATCGATATTTCAACGGTTTCTTACAACGAATGACCATGTTGAGTCGAACTCTGGTAAAGTGTTTGACACCAGAACCACGCTGGGAAATACATGAATTAGCTCGAAACCTTGGGATTCACACAGCTGACTTGCCGCTGCTATTAGAAATTGCTTCTGTTTATTCGCCTGGAATAGAGGACAGCTATCACCTGAATTTTAGGTGAAAAAAATCAGAGGCTAATTTATAACCTTGGACTAGGCAATGCTGCCAAATTGAAATCCAAAGATCAAAGACAGGCTGACTTATAATAAGTACTGATCTCATAATATGCCAAGGATAATGTTTAGTCTTATTTGAAGTTGTAAGTTGGATTAATGCCAGAGTCACGCCATAGTTACACCTGTTGATAAAAAAGCAAATATTTCATGAATTTATGATTTTATTAAGGTCATCTTCCTTGAATTATGCCACCTTTAAAGCCACCTTTGTACTTTTGAGGCGTTAAATGGCAAGGAATTGATTTAAAAAAACTTTAATGCCACCTTTGTACTTTTGAGGCGTTAAATGGCAAGGAATTGATTTAAAAAACCTCTATCAACACTAATGTTTTCATAACCATTGCCTACTAATACTTATAGTTTGTACATTTTTTCGTACTCATCATAAAGACTGGAAAGCTTCCATCCGCCAAGTTTACCGTGTTACCAAGTTACCGTGTTACCGAGTTACCAAGTTACCGTGATTGATCGATCGTAAAGTTTACGCTTGAAAGTCGGATGTTGCTCAGCTCATCAAATCACACACTTAGTGCATTGTTGCCGCTGTAGTTGTGTCTAATTTCGATTTTATCTACAGTTGAGACTAAAATACGGCTTTGGCATACCACAAAGACAAGGAATTTTCACACATAACACAGTCCATTTTATCGTATAACAGAATTTTCACATACAAAATTCGCAAATATAACACAAAGAGACGGAATTTTTGGCGTTGATTTAAATTCGATGGCGTCGATTTAAATTCTGGGAGTCACTTTTCAGTGTTTGATTGGCGGGGTTTCCAAATTGGAGAAGAAAGAAACAAGAACACTGCAATAAAAGTGTGAATATTTCATAGCGCTGATCTCCTTATGTGTTCAAGTTTATTATGTGCTTCAAGTGAACATAACAACCTGCATTGTTAGTGTTAATGTTTTAACTGCTCAATTAAATTGTTCGTTTGACCCATAGATTTATTAACTGAATAGATGCCCAGTAATACAGAAAAAACAATGTTTTGCTTTAACAGGTTAGACGCCGTGAAGTAGCTTCGTAAGGATTGTGAATTATCTTAGGAATTAGTTTCGTCAGTTGACGAAAGCATAAGGGGTGGGGCAAAATCTGCTTTCAAAAATAAGTTTTCAAAAACAAATCAATTTGGTCTCAATGCCCCCCCACCTTGACAACCCTGTTATAAAATTCATGCTCTGTCCCAAAAATGTCAAGAAATCAAGAAAACACAGTCAAACAGCAGGTATAACAAAAAATATATAACGAATAAACAAATAACAAACAACAAAAATAAATAACAAAATATGTAGCGTATGCTATTTTGTATGGAGTAAAGAAATACAGATGTATCCGCTTCTCCCAACAACAAAATCATAAAACCCCTTATCTCTTGCTCGAAGACCAACTAGTCTCTGATTGTAAAATTATATTGTGCAGGATTTTAAGTTTTAGCCACCCAACTTTATAAGCTGAATTGCTATTGACTGAATTGCTAGATGTTGTGGACACTTTCCAATTCTATAAGGTAAGATACTCTATGCTGGAATCTCGTGCGCATGGTCTTTACAGCGCTGCTTAAGGATGACAGTTTTCAAAGGAAAGTAGTTATCCTATTCAGCCTTGATTTTCGGCATCTTAATCAACCAATATAAATAAGAATATGTAAATTTATGCAAAGAAAATAAAATAGATTTTCTATGTCAAAATTTGTTTATACAAATATTTGTACTTCAACAGGGTATTGAGGTTAAGGCTATTGCAGGTTCAGATTAGGCGTGTCTTGTGCTATGTATCATAAGTGTACTTGTGTCCTGGGGCATCGTTTGGGGCTGGCAAGGGGCCCCCCAATAATGTGGAGAAAAAAATTATACTTCTCATGCCCTTTGACAATCCAGATATGGACCCCTCTTACCCCCCCCCCTCTTCCCCCCCCCTCATTTAATTTAGGGACTATGTTGGACCAATAAATATTGTTGTATTTGAATTGCCAATGTGAATATTAACCTAATGCCCTGATCGAGAATCAGTATTCCTGCTTTCTTGTCCAAAACCTCTTTCTAAAAGGCTATATTGTTGCATCATAAGCATGATTAATGTTTTTATTATTTTAATCTGTTTTAATCTTGTTCATGATTTAAGTTTTTATCTTAATCCGTTTATATTTAGTCAGCGGTTATTTATAGCTCACTACGCGACGATTTTTGCTCACTGTTGCATTTTCTTGCAACTTAGTACTTTTGATACCATATCCTGTTGTGTCACCTTGCATTCAGGTCAAGTTCAGGTGCCTCTGCAGTATTCCTATCTTGGGAGGACGGGATTGCTTCACAAACCTGAATTCGTCGAAACAATGGAAGACGAGTGGCATGAGTATTTATGCAAGCAATAAAAAAACTTTGGGACTAGGTATCAGAGGCCCTCTAGGTATATGTTTGGTGCTGCATCTGTGCAGCGCTCCAGATTTTGTAGCGGTGACTAATGGGCAGCTTGACTTACTTTGACTTAACGCTCTTGCTCAGCAGGGTCGCCAGCGTAGAGGGAACTGGTTGACAGCACTGTCAGTCTTCTCCAAGCAGCCCTGTCCAGGGCTAAGGATGGGGCCTTATTTGGGTCGATGTTGCGATTGAAGAGGCGTTGATTTATAACATCAGCCCATCTGGTGCACGGCCTCCCTCGAGGATGTTTCCAGACAATCGAGGGATGGAAGTCCGATATGATTCTTGCAGGGGTAGTTGGTGGGAGGCGGAGTAAGTGGCCATACCATCTTGGAGAACGAGCTTCTATTTGGGTGGAGAGGTTCACTAATTTGAAGGTCCTCAGGATCTCATTATTGCGGATCTTGTCATACCATTTGAAGCCTCCGACTTGATACAGGTGTTTAGTTAGGATGGAATAAACCGTGCTGAGTTGTGCCAGGACTATCGTCCAGGTGTCAGTAGAGTGTAGTATTATGCCTGCTACTGTGGTGTTATAAATACGGACTTTTGAAATGTAACTGATTTTCGGTTTGTGCAAGACGACTCTAAGGAGCCGTTCAAATACAAAGTTTTCTTGGCTTATCTGGCTGAGATTTCGGCGTCAATTGTGCCATTTGATGATATAATTGATCTGAGATAAGTGAACTGTCTTACCACGTCAAAAGCTTGGCCGTTGATCGCAACAGTTAAGGGTGATACCAATGCAGTCTTTCCTATGGACATGATCTTCGTTTTCTTCCAGTTGACTTGCAGCCCAACTCCGGAAGCAGTGAAGGAGAGCCTCTCGAGTGCAGACTTAAGTTGGTCGAGACTTAAGTTGGTAATGTGCAGCCCTTCTTTTGAAATTATCCAGGCTACGTTAGATATTTGTATTTATAATGTTTTCTCTTTTGTTTGTAATATCCGATCCACAGATCTAGGGATTGGTTTATTTTTGCTTAATTGCCTCCCTTCTTCGATCATGCTGCAAAACTTATCAGTTTTTAGGACAGACATTTTATTAATTCTTTCTAAATGAATCATAAATGTCTTGATTGATTCTCTCGAAGCACAAAATAGAAAGATTACAAAAATTTCGTCCAAAGTAAGCTTTAACGTTCTGTGGACTGGACTGTACAAAACCTATCTTTGCTTGCAAAAGGTATAAGAAGTCAATAATTTAGTTGGTGTTTGGTCTTTACTAAAGTAGTTTCTTTTTACGCCTGAGAGAGAAGGAACCTGGCAATGATTTTTAAAAGTCAGGCCTGAGTTTAAAATCACAAACGTGAAAAGTCTGGTGTTTTGTCACTGCAGTCATAGTCTCTTAACACAAAAAAAAAAGAAAAAGAAAGAAAAAAAGGCCTTCCATTATTTGTACCTTAGAAGCATGGGCGTCACTTGAGGGGAGATATAGTAAGCCTCTTCAGCCGACTGTGGAAACATAGTATTTAAAAATATTCTATGGCATTTTTTACCAACTGTTTTAACATTTTCACCATATCAAAATCTGTTAAAATTCACGGACCATTGATAAAGATAGTGGTTTTAGTAGTGGTTGTTTAAGTAATGGTTTCAATGGGTAGCTATAAACATAACTTCCATTAAATATTTGGCTGCATGGTGTTGCATTTGTCCCTATTCGCAAATGTAAACAAATTTCTATAACAATTGACTGATATTGAATATCTTTTTGATTGTATTACTTCAAATGTTTCACAGTCGCAAGATTATTGCTTTTTTTTAAGCCGATTCAATGAATCTTTCAAAAGAAAATAGAAATGGCGTTGATGAGATGACGTTGCATCGCTGTTGAAGCTGATGCGCGCCACTCAAAGTTTAGCTCTTTTGTGCATTTTTTCCGGTGATTTTCTGTGAAATAGTGCAAGCAATCGAAAAATTAGTCATCTTAGCTTCATTAAGTGAATTAATCATGAAGAAAAAAAAACACATTCTGCAACGCTAATTCATTTTGCCTGGTCGCAACGTTATCTATTTCGTTAAACTACTCAAGATCCTCATGGAAGTAAGAGACCCCGGGTACTAACGGCAGTTCGTTATACGCCTTCGTACGAGATTCCATCTCCGCTATCGCCATAGTATGATGAACCAGTCATAATGACTGTTCTGACCAACCGTACCTGGTACTGGAGTATCTAGATCAAAGACACAATTTCCTAATATCTTGCTATGTAATGCGAGGTCTCTAAGCAACAAGGTAGACGAGCTAGAAGTTCTTATCAACAGAAGAGTTAACCGATTGCAGCTGTTACTGAATGATGGGATATTACTGACGAAACTGGCCGTATAAACGGTTATACGAACTTTTTTTTAATATAAGACACGATCGAGGCTTTTAGTGCCGCGGTGCAGGTGTTGGTGTGTACGACTAGACATACCGTACAAGGTGTTAAGTCAACCTACGGACACCTGTCATGAAGTGATATGGGCTTAATACAAGCCGAACTTTCTCTCCAGATGATTTTTGTGTCTTATACACGCAGTTGTATAGTATCCTGAAACTGCTAAGAGCAGGAGAGACCTGATACATTATCTATAAACGTTTATTGACAATGTGCGCCGCCAGCACGCTGCTCTTGCGTTAGTAGTTACCGGCTATTTCAATCAAACTCACAAACAATAGGTGTTCTGCATTTTCGACTTGCAGCAAGCTGTGGAAATTCCCACCCACCAGAGTGGTACTACACTGGATCTCTTACTTGCCAACCTTTCTGACAATTACCTCCCTCCCCGTTACCTCGGTTGACTACAAAGCTCCGACCATTTCATCGTCCTGTGGCAAGCTAAGACTACTTTCCCCAGATCAAAGAAGAAGAAGTTTACAACTCGACCCATGACTAAGGATTTTATCTGTTCTTTCGGGAGATGGATAGGAACCTTTGATTTTCACTAGGTTTGTTCAGTAAGAGATATCAACCTCAAATTCCATTCACTAATTTTTCTACTCCTGCGGAAATATCATGAGTGTCTTCCCACTAAAAGAGTTGTGGTAAGCGACAGCGAAAAGCCTTGGATAACGAAGGGATTTGAAACCCTAATCATGACCCGCTGAAAACTGCACGCGAGTGGTCAAACTGTTACTGCGAAGAGACTCCGTAAACACATCCTTGAAGTTAACAGTGTGGCACAGAAAGCATAAGTTTGCGACAAAGTGTCGCCACTTCTGACGGCTGACCCCCCGAAAATGGCACTCCCAGGTCAAGTGGCTGTCTGGTAAGAGAGATAGCGGTGTCCTGAAGGTACAAAAAGACAATGGAACTTTTCTATCGTCAGCCTAAGTCAGGGGTGGCCAACCTGCGCCGCATGCGGCCCGCCCTAAGTATTTTTGCGGCCCACGAGATTCATCATACTTGTATATTCGGTACCCTCATGATGCGCGCATATCTTGGAACATCACAGATTCGATGTTTCACCCTTACCAATGTTGTTTATCGATGTATATATCCCAAGTATTATATCATTATATTGTATAGCCCAAGTAATACTAATGTATCGGGATGTAAGTAGTCATAAAAACAGTGAATTACATTCAATCAGCACTTGCGCATCGACAATTCAAGGATTTTCTTAAAGAATTAGATTTTGAATACGGTGACGTTGTGTACTTTATTCGAGTCAGATGGTTAAATCGTGGACGATGTTTACATCAATTTTATCAGTTAAGAGAAGAAATCGATTTGCTTGTGAATGACAAACGACAAAAGATGAATGACAAAAAAGATCTGTGCCAGAATTAAGAAATCCATGATGAAATGATGAGTGGTTGTTGGATTTATGCGTTTTAGTGGATATTGTCAACAAACTCAATGAATTAAATATATCGTTGCATAGGAAAAGATAACTTCATAGTCAATACATTTTATCACATTAGAGTATTTCAGAAGAAATTGTTGTTATTTGAATCGCAATTGAAAATTAATAATGCTCACCCCTTTCCATTGTTGAGAGAATTTAAGAAATCAAAGTGTAACAACTATACCAAATTCGCAAAAGAAATGAGAAAACTTACAGATGCTTTTGAAAGCTGATTCAATAATTTAGAGTTGAAAAAAATACACCAAAATTTTTGAATATATTCATCTCCTTTTCATGCTGAAATTGAGTCTGTCCCAGAATGTCTCCAAATGGATCTGATTGACATACAGTGCAATATTGAATTAAAACGCATGTTTGATGATTCTGAATCAAATATAGATTTTTTTTTTTAAGATTTACGTCACAAAAAAAAATTATCCAATTTAATATATTTGGCACAAAAAGTTGTCGGCACTTTTGGTTCAACTTGCACCTGCGAATCGTTTTTTTTTTTCGAAAATGAAATTGACCAAACACTGAACACGCTCAAATATAACGGACACTAACCTGCAACACCAATTACGATATACAAAAACCCAAATTGATATCAACTTGCAAAAGCTAAGTGAAAAAGTGGAGAAACAAATATTGCACTAGTGAAATAAATATGATTTAATTTTTTTATTTGTTATTTTATTTATTATTTTTAGCATTATATATTTTTTACAGTGTGTATTTAGTATCATTATTATAATTATATTATCTATGTTTATATGTAAAAATAATAGTAAACATAATGAACAAAAATACATTATTTTTCAATTTGTCACTCCAAAAAATATCTATAATAGGTCTAAGCCTATTACGGTTATGTATAATTTTATAGGCGGAACGCGGATTTATGATGCATTCCCAAACTGGCCCGCAAGATAACTTGGGTTGGCCACCCCTGGCCTAAGTTAACACATTCTTTGCAAATGTATGTTCGACTTATTCATCACTTACGTAAACAGATGTCGAAAGTCTCACAGCTGACCCTTCGGACTACCTGTTTGCTGAGATACGTGAATATGTAGTTTGTAGGGAACTGCAGAATTCAAAAAAGAATTGTGCTTCATATCCCGAGAACTGCCCGTCAAACTTCTAATTGAATATGCGCCATTTCTGGATAAGCCTTTTGCGTCCGTAATAAATCAATGCTTCAGAGATTAAATTTTCCCTCAAGCATTGAAGAGAGTATATGCCTGGGTTATACCTGAAGTGGAGGACCCGAACTCATGTGAACAACTCCGTCCAATTTCAACAATTCCAAATCTCGCCAAGGTCACCGAATCTTTTATATATCATGAATTCCTGACGCAAATCAACCGTTTCCTAGACCCTTTCCAGTATGACTGTTTGAAACGAAGCAGCCCTACCTGTTTTTTGTGCGTCTCTATCACCTGATAACTGAATGGCTAAACAGGGAAAATACCATAGTATACCTTCTGCTCGCTGATTATCGTAAAGCGTTCGATCTAATCCGCCAAATCACTGCTGGACAAAACCTGAAACAAATGGGGGCTAAAAAACAGACATTGCTGTTGATAATCGATTTCCTCAGGAGCCGTTACCAGTGTGTCTATGCGCTTGCCGGAGGTCTCAACTTTGAATGGGCTAAAAGAACGTTTGGTACTTCCCAAGATACCAAGCTGGCTACCTTGTTGTTCTTGGCTGTGATCAACTACGTTCTCGTTGACTTTGATGAACGCTTTAGATAAGTCGATGACCTTTCCGTCTTGTTCAAACTTTTCGGGGATAAATACAAAACAGTACCCAAGTTTCAAGGTGAATTGAAAGACAGTTCTACTTTTCAGTGCAGGAATAATGAATTTTAAATAAACGTCAATAGCTTGCCATGAGCCCTGGTCACCTACCAATTCAACCGCAATTATTCTTGGTGTGACTTTTAGTACAGATTGTTCTTTCAGCTACCATGTTTCTAACCTTGTGATAAAAGGGTAACTATGCTTTGCGATCACTAACTACCCTCTGGCGACTAGGTTTCCCAGTGAATCAGTTTAAGAGTAGCATTCATCTACTATATACGTCCCATACTAGAATACGCGTGCCCTGTTTGGGGACCACTGGTGCACAACGTTGACTGCTTAAGTGACGATCTCGAGGCTTTTCCAAAACGGATGATAAAAATTATACTGGTCCCAAAATATGACACGTATGCAAATGCGAATGCAGCATTAAAAATACCAACGCTGAGAGAACAGAGATTCCATCTCATGTGTAAATTTAGTCTGTTGTTCCTCGCTAGTGAAAAACACAATACGTTGTGTCCTCTTATTGAAAGCTAATTCCCGACACACGAACAAGTTCGAGCCAATAAGATGCAGAACGAATCGATTCAACAATTCTTGTATTCTGTTTTATACAAGTGTCATTAATCATGCTTAGATTTTTTATATCTTTTTTTCTTGTGCTGTAAGAGATACCGTAATTTAGTTAAGGCTTTTTCCAATAATATGAAAGCTGTTTTGAATAAATGAATTTTGAATCTTGAAAAAAACTAATTGTTTTAAACCACGCTTTGAGGTCCGGTTGAAAGCTTCATTTTGTGAAAATTAAAAGCTGGAAGAACTAATGTAATATAAATTTAAGGTTATTTTTGGCTATCTAAAAGAATAGAATAGTATTTAGGCAAAGCAGGAATTTGCGTGTTCCCTCTTTTCAATAGACATTTGTGACTCACTATCAAAAGCTTTTGACATGTCTCAGAACTATATAAAAATGCCGCATCCCCATAACAGACGCTAAGCCTACATTTTGAAGTTTAGTAGTTAGGCAGTCTAGGGTTGCGTATTCTGTGCGAAATCCATCCTGCCACTAGTAGAGCTATCCAAATCCAGGTATGAGTAGTGTAACGAAAAAAATACACTTATAGACCTTATCGATTCACGAGAGAAGACCTATAAGATTAAGGTTACCACCCAGCTAAGAAGAAGAGTTGCATCGCGTGGACTACCATGGCCTTAGGGAAGATTCAGATCGTCAGCAGAGCTAGAGAAGTAGTTCCAGAGCCCCAGCTAGTTTGGCAATAAAGAGCATGATGATCACATTTGATATGTTATCACGGCCGGATTGTTCAGCTGTGTTAAGGCTTTCTAGGACCCACTGAACTTTTAGAACAGATTAGTTTGAGCAGTCAAGGGTAGTATTGGTGTAATCACGGATGTTTGTGACTTCGTTTCCCTTCTAATCAGACTGGAAAACTTGATAAAGGTTCTTGTCTGAGAATATTTGATGGTGATTCCCTTAGTTTGAAAATAAAGACTGCACTACCCCTTACAAGATGGTATTAATCTCTTGATGGCCCTCCACCACATTTTTGCTGATGCATTTTTTATTCGGCGGTGAAATTCTGTAGTTGAATCTGTTCTGTATACTCCCAAATTATATTTTTAGTCGAACTCGATTAAACTTTGCTGCTACTTTGCTTTTAGATAAAAAAAAAAGTTTTATTATTGGTTTGAAAGAGATCAAGACGAGATGATTTGCTCGAGCCTCTGTAGGCATCAAAATATGATAAGTGTCCAAGTTCTTAGAAGAGAGCCACATCACACATCCTATTCCTCCAATTCAATGCTACTACTACGCCTATTACTAACTACTCACTACAGCACCAAGCCAATTAAGAATATCACAGCTACTCGTGCTTCTCTTCCATCCCAATTAATTCAAGTTTTCCCTTTTTATAGCTTCCCAAGAAGTTCTAATTCCTTTTAGATCCTTTCTCGCGACCTTTTCTCACCCCATTTAGGGACGACTGTTTTTCGTTTCGTCCTAGCTGGAGGGCCGGAAAGGACGATTTGTTGTATCAAAAAGGAATTATAGCTCCAGAAAACGGGATAGAATCACAATTTTTCGTGCAGCTTATTATTTGAAATACAATCAGTTGAACGGGTACCAAAAACAATCCATAGTCAATTCCTCTGGAAAAAAATCAAACAAATACACTTCCGTCTTCAACGGCACCCGCGTTTCAGAACCATATTTGACCACTGTCATCGCTGTAGCTTCCATAAATCTAATCTTAGTTTGCAGACTTAGCTTCTTATTCTTCCAAACTTTTTTCAACTTTTTTCAAAGAATACACCCTCGGCGTTGACTATTCTACTTTTAACATCTTTACTGCATACACCATCTGTACTAAAAAAACTATCCAGGTAAGTCAAGCTATCCACTAGAATAATCTTCTCGTTGCCCAACATAGCTTCTTCACCTTCATTTATTCCTAGTTTAATTGACTTAGTCTTCTTAACATTATTTTGAAACATATTCTTCCTTCTTGCTCCCTAAACTCTTAAAATTTCCAAAAAATCATTCATTTTGGAAATGTTTTCATCTAGGACACTCATATTATCTACATAATTCGAGTCTAGGAAAGTTTTACCTTTTCATTTGATTCCATGCTCTCTTATAGCTAATACCGTGTTCCTTAGACAAAGTTCACCAAAATGGTCCATATGCGTAGGAATAGAACGCAACCCTGCTAACTTTTGATTTGACCCATCCTCCCCGCTTCATAAAACACCTTGTTCTTCTCTTAAAACTGTATCAAAAAAGTCTGAGTCTAAAAAGTACCTTCCTGCTACGTAATTTGCTTCCTACAGAAACCAAACTAATGCGTCTAAAATTACCACACTTACTCTTATTACCTTTCCTAATGTTTAATTAAGGGATTAGTAAAAAGGTTTAATTAAAGTCACTTGGTACTTCCAATTTCCAAAAATTGTATTCATAATCTTTAGTATTATATCTCTAGGCTAGCAACTAACATATTTCGAAAATTCAATTTTCCCACTATCAACACCCGAGGCCTTACTAATTTTATTACGGTTTAGCGCATTCTTAAAATGTTTTGCACATCTCTCTTTAACACTTTCCGTATCGGTAATTGACGCCCGTTCTTATCTTCAACTGGGACAGGTCCAGATTTAGTATTCCATCTGAAATTTTGACATTTTTATACAGTATTTTACTATTCTGTCGTTTGGCTGAATATTTCAGGCCTTTGGTAGTTTTATCCATCGCCTCCACTTTAAACCTCCTTTATTCACATTTTATTTTCATTATAGGTTGAAAACTTCACTACAGGTCCATATTTTATGATGGATGTTTATGTCGCTGTGCCGAATGATCAGGGCGGTCAACAAGACCCTTTCTACCATAAGAATTAATTTTCGACAATTGAGTTAATTTTTACACGTAACATTCGCAAATTTGTAAAAGATGGCTTTGCAGGTGAGCTAGCCTAACAAGACTATTGAGAAAGTACTTCAAGATCAGTGCATTTCTCGGATGGTGAGTGGAAGCAAAGTGTAAACCTCTGCTGTCACCACTCTGTAAACCTCTGTTTACTTCTTTATTTGTGCCCTTTTATAATTGGCAGATGTAATGGTTTACGTAAATTCGAAGATAGTCAGTAAACGTTGGTATAAGGTCTTTATTGAATAACGTGAGAATACACATAGAGAAAATAAGGTAGCACAACAACAACTAGCTACGACGAAGGCGAACGATGGACTGCCTTTAGAAATTAACCAAGAATACAACTTTCCTGGAACGGAAGTTCCAGGCCTGGGACCGCCCCCTTTCCCACGACTAGCTTTAGTCTCAAGAGCCCCCCCCCCCTGGACCGCTGTCGTTGACACTTAAATGCCTAAATAAAAATGAGATACCCGGAAAAGCTTCTCGAATTGATGTTAAATACTTTACAGATTCTCCCCCCTATTTTTAGTTAAATTTCCCAAATTTTGCTTCTCCCCTTCTCATTAAACCCTCAAACTGTAATTGAACTCAAAACATTCCCTTTCCAAATTATTCACTTCTCACCTACTAAATTCTACAGCATGAACTAGTAAACAATTACATAATACAAACACTACACAATACTTGCATAAGTAAAAACTTACATAGTATAAACGAACCACACTAACAACAGTAGTCGGAAACTGCATATTTTAACACTTCATTTTTCATTCTATACTTTAAAATAGACTTGTTCCCCATCCCCTGAATTTGATGAGGACAAGGAAAGTTGGGGTTATGTATAAACTTTAAATTAGGGGAAAAGGAATGACCGGGAAAGGCTAATTAATCCTGAAAATACCAGCGACAAATAAATGAAATTGCAGAAACTTTAAAAATCATACCATGCTGCAATGACGTTAAGATATTATTCTCAATAAAATCCTCGGGGTTTTATTGCTGCGGAACGCCTCGGTTTAGACCTATTTGGTTTTGCTCTACTAACTTTTGGTTCAACAAATGGCAGTACTACTGTTGATATCTCTACATAACTATTAGCGCTACGCATTAAAACCACCGTGAGGCATCAACCTCATCCCACTAGACCTCAAAACCAGCCCCCTTTCCACCTTTTTTTTTCTCATCCCACGGGACCTCAAAACCAGCTCCCTTTTCCCGGGTATCCAAACCACCCTGCGAGGCATCAGTACCATCTCGCAGTGCAACAAAAAAAACCCATCCCGTGAGGCATCAATACCATCCCACGGGACCTCAAAACCAGCTCCCTTTCCATGGGTAGCCAAACCGCCCTGCGAGGCATCAGTACCATCTCGCACTGCAACAAAAAAAACCATCCCGTGAGGCATCAGTACCATCCCACGGGACCTCAAAACCATCTCCCTTTTCCTGGGTAGCCAAACCGCCCTGCGAGGAATCAGTACCATCTCGCAGTGCAACAAAAAAAACCATCCCGTGAGGCATCAGACCCATCCCAATGGACGTCAAAACCAGATCCCTTTTCCTGGGTTGCCAAACCACCCTGTATGGCATCAGTGCCCTCTCGCAGTGTCTTTTCATTATCATTGAGTCCAAATTTCACCCTTGTTAGCGTAGAAAAAAATTCATCGGAAAAAGAAGACGTGTCTCCTTTCCCCACTATCTTTTCATATTGCTTTGCAACCTTGTACGCATCACCTAAACAAAAAAATTCTGCACTATTCTCTAACAAACACCGTTTGTAGGACGGTCTGATACCCTCCTTGAATAAATTAAGAGCAAATCTTCCAAGGACTACACCATCATCCCTAGTTTATAAGGACACCCTACATGACCTTCCTAAAGTTTGCATCCTACTATAGAATAGATATGCTCTTTCATCCTTAAATTGATCCATGCCTACAAAGTCTGCAGTCATTTTGCCTACTATTTTGCCTGGAGCATATGCTACAAGTAATCCACGTTTTAAACTTTACAAATTTATAATCGAGGGGAGTCAAATAAAATAAATGGAAATATGCCATTTTCCCTCCACTGTTTTACAAAATCAAAAGCAACCTTTTTGTTATATCCGGTTTCCGCCGGATCAAGAATAGAAATAAAAACTGACATTGAGATTAAAATTTGAAAAAGCAATTATTCTTAAAATTTAAATATTTGTGTTAAACACGGTTCTTTAATTACGGACTCTAGATTTTGGCCAATAAACTTCCCTACTAACAACAAGGGTCTAATAAAATTTACTGGGTTGTTTAACCGTGGTAAATCACTTACAAAAGATAGTCTGTTCCAAATCCAATTGCAGTTGGTCTCAATTAAATCACTAGCGTCAAATGTAGTCACAATTGAGAATTAATTTTTGATTATCTAATTCAAAATTTTAAATATTGGTTGTAAACTGTCAAATTTATATCACACGTCTACTGTATAAAATCAGGTAAAAAAAACCCCACCAAACGTAGAATGGCTAAGTGAAGGTAGAAATCGACCGGAGACTCTCAGTTGTAGAAATTTGAATTAGTAGGTAGAAGCTATCGCGATGAAATCCATATTAGGCATTGTGTAACAGCCTATTTCAAAATGTTCATTTAAACGAAAGTGTTTTTCAAGAAGGTGCTTTGAATAGAAAATAGTTCAATAGCTCGTAACGTTATGATGTCTTATTAATCAGTCTTTTGCAGTATTTGCGGCTCAATATCACAAGCAATTTTGGTAGCGGGCGAAATAGCTCTTCAATATGTTGCCAGTATTTCCCGTAAGATGTTGTAAATACTTATTACGGTCACTCAAATGTCACTGGGAGGTTTTACCCAAGCGATGTATGATCCACTAGTTTTAACCACTTCCCACCACTCTGTAAACCACTGCTGTCACCACTCTGTAAACCTCTATTTCAGTTCTTTACTTGTATGTCTTTTTGTAATTGGCAGATGTAATGGTTTACGTAAATTCCAAGATAGTCAGTAAACGTTGGTATAAGGTCTTTATTGAATAACGTGAGAATACACATAGAGAAAATAAGGTAGCACAAGAACAATTAGCTACGACGAAGGCGAACGATGGACTGCCTTTAGAAATGAACCAAGAATATAACTTTCCTGGAACGGAAGTTCCAGGCCTGGGAACGACCCCTTTCCCACGACTAGCTTTAGTCCCAAGAGCCCCCCCCCCTGGACCGCTATCATTGACACATAAATGCCCAAAGAACTAAGAAATGAGATACCCGGAAAAGCTTCTTGAATTGATGTTAAATACTTTACAAAAGCATCTTATACCCAAATATAATATTGGAGGTGAGGCCCAGAGTATTACACCAGGTCTTGATTTGCACATTAACATCTTTAATTTTTCCATCGATATTTGATTTTCATTAAATATGATGTTCAATGCATTACGCACTTGAAAAAATCTGGTTAAAAAGTTATAGGTACTTTTATTTCATTAAAAGCTGCTTTTTGCATACCTTTCATCTTACCTTTTATTTGAATGTTCCGACAATTACAAATTGACTCCATCCTTTGAACTTTTCAACTTAATTGCTACAATAGAACTTCCTTTTGAGTTTACGTGCCACATGGATGCTTAGAAACGATATTTCTCCCTAATTGTATCCTGACCAACTTAGCTGTTTAATTTTCTCTCGGAGGCACGGTAAAATCCTATTCGAGTCTCTTTAATCCCTAGATTCAAAAACAATTCACGGTTTGGTAAACAGTTTCCGAAGTTCGTTTCCGAAACAATAGGTGCTTATCGTCGTAACTGCATGTTGTTTATTCTGTGTCGAAACAGATTAGTTCCGCTGTAGTAAGAAAACTGTCCCAAAGAAATGATTCGAGCTTGCTTCCTGGTATTTCGTTGAACGTTATCGGAACTATGCATAATAATGTTTCTTTCCTTAAAATGTAGCAAGTGGAAATTTGGTGTGTCATCCAAGTATCGCCAGTGGAGGTTTTTTTTTTTTTTTTTTTTTTTTTTTTTCAGCTATCTTTTTAACACCCGGGCCTTCCGTGAGATGTATGGAAAACTTTTCTTTGGAGTTAGCTCAATCCTTTTTACCTGTCTTATTTGAATTCTAATTTATTGACAAAATTTCTCTTTTCACTGAAATCTATTTCATCATATCTATGCACTCACAAATAGTTGAAAATTTGAACTTTTTACATCAACATATTTTAACGCTTTATTTTAGTTGTAAAAAAATTATTCTTGTTAGGAATATTTTCTAATTGATAATAGTAAAAAAAACACTCAATTAAAAGATTCACCGCTCTCTTGCGATATTAAATTTTTGGTAACATATCGTCTTCTGAACCATTACATTCAAATTCACCTTATAAGTTCTCTTCATTTACATATTAAATACAGAATAAATACAAATAAACCCCAAAAAAGTCCACTAGCAAATGAAACATATGAAACAAACACCAGAAATGAAACGTGAAAAAGGTGAGTAACGTGAATGAAACGTGGTGATGAAATGCGAGTAAATGAAATGAATTACTTGGCAAAAGGTATTCTAAGTTGATAGTTATAATATTTTGTTCAAATATTAAAATCAAATTTTATTAAAATTAAATTGAATCAAAATATTAAATTTAATATTAAGTTTTCGCTAACAAATATTATTTTGGACAGCTTTATACTCCTATCAAGACGGTAAATTTGTTCTCACAAACTTATCATTTCTCTAAGCTCTTGTGATTACACTACAAATATGCAGCTAGGTTTTGTCACTCCGGTAGAGCAGACTAACGGGTCGACATTTGAGTTGTGTTTTCATGCAGTGGGTTTGAAGAGTGTCTTGAATGGGTTCGACAAAAATCGTTTTCATCCAAACATTAAAGCGTTTTCAACTTACGAATTCCAATCGTGTTGGACACCGGGTCTTCAAAATTGCAACGCACCAACATGGTTGACATAGTTCAACACAGGTTCTGAAAAGACCAAACCCGTGTTGAACACCGTTGCACAACTCATGTGAAACTCCGTGTTGGATGTGGGTGGCCTAAAAACAGAGCTTTGGCGACCTTACAAGTCTTAGGCATCACCCTGTACATTTTAAGAATAAATGTTTGTAATATCTTCGATTGGAATTGTCTCACAATGCACAGATGAAAATTTCAGTTTCTTCCTTTTAAATTCTAAGCTAACGTTGTTGCATGAACGCATTTTACAGTCACCTTCAACCAGTCTGCCGGAGTCACGGATTAAAGTAAGACGATGGATCCTCCTCAGCATGTCATATCTTACTCTAACACCACTAGACCTGTATTGGGAACAAACAGGCATAGGTAAACCCCTATGGCTTCCCAAGGCCAGAACATAATTTGCACTTTACTGAAAAAATATAAATATTTTTACTTTTATAACTTTAATAAATTAAATAATATTAACATTTTAATTACTAAATATCAGTATATGTATATTAACTGACAATGCACATTCATTTATATTTTTTTCAGTAAAGTAAAAATTATTTTCTGGCCTTGGGAAGGCATAGGGGTTTTGAGCCCTACTCATGTTAATTTCTGCTCGTTTTGAGTTTGACTCGATGATTTATTGTAATTTCTGTTCGTTTTGGGTTTCATTTATTTATCGATGCTTATTTGTGGTAGTTTCACGCTTGGTAGAATATTTGATTTCATGGTTGCTCATTTTTGGTTTAATGGAGTTCTTTTTTTTTTTTTGAATAACTTATATTGTGGAAAAAGTTTTTTTTAATTAATTTCTGTTCGTTTTATATTTAAATAGTCTTTTCAGGGAAAAAGAAAATAATTCTTTAAATCTTTTCGTTTTTTAAGACTTTATACTTTGTCCTGCTATTTGTATGCTGGAGCAAAATTTTCATCACCCTTTTAAAAATCTGGGCACAAATAGTAGTGTTTGATTTAGTTTCATACCTCCTCTAGTTGACCTGAAATGGAAAACTTGATACCATTCGCAAAAAAACATCTGTTTACTTTCTTTGATAGCTTGGATACACTTACGCTATTTTTATTTGGTTGAATTTTAAGAGCAGAAGTAGCACCGAAAGTTTGAACATAATACCCTCAGTCGTCCTTGGGATACTGCTGAGATGCCTTGTTGGGAATTAGCATTAACACAGTGCACTTTGATTTAATCTTAAGGCAACATTTAGTTTTTAAACATAATGGGCAAATGGAAGGGTGGTGCGGGAGGGGAAATAGTTTCTCTCCAATCACTTTTGACTATTAAAACGGGCATTAACCCTTTCTATTTTCAATCGAATGAACCCTTTTCGAAGTTCCTAAGACAACTCCTTCGATACGAAGTGCCCTGGTCTAAACAAAAAAAGAAAATAATAATAATAAATTGTCCCCAGATCGATCTTTACTTTAAAAATGTCAAGTCTTCCAATCACTTTCGATTATTTAAAAAGGCACTAGCCCTTTAAATTTTCAATTGAATGAGGTCTTTTTGAGTTTCTACGACAACGGTTTCTATAAACACCTTATATTTCCCCAGAGCATAAATTACTACCCTTGCCCTGAGGGCTGTGAGGGGCTGTCATCCTTAAAGACGTAATTTCCAAAAGTTTCAACTAAGTTAAAAAAAATGGCTATCTCAAAATTTTATTTGGATCTGTTTGGAGAAATAGTGGGCGTGAGAGGGGCGTTAGTTGCTCTCCAATCACTTTCAACCATAAAGAAAGGTACTAGTCCTTTCAATTTTCGTCAAATGAGCCCTTTTGAAGTTTCTACGACAACGAGTTCGATAAATACCTTTTATGCCCCCAGGGCATAACTTACAACCCTTGCCCTGAGGACTCTGAGGGGGTTACCATCCTTAACGACCTAATTTCTAAAACTTTTAACTACGTTGAACAAAATGGCTATCTAAAAAATTTGATTGGATGTGTTTGGGGGAATGGTGGACGTGAGAGGGGGGTTAGTTGCCCTTAAATCACTTTCGGCTATTAAAAAGGGCACTAGCCCTTTGAATTTCCAATCGAATGAGCTCTTTTTTAAGTTTTTACGACAAAGCTTTCTATAAAAAACCTTATATGTCTCCAGGGCATAAATTACAACCCTTGCCCTGCGGGCTGTGGGGAGTATCCTCCTCAGAAACATAATTTCTATCTGGAAATCAACTACGCTGAACAAAATTGCTATCTCAAAATTTTGATTGGATGTGTTTGGGGAAATGGTGGGCGTTGAAGGGGTCTTAGTTGCCTTCCAGTGACTTACGACTATTAAAAAGGGCACAAGCCGCTCCAATTTCCAATTGAATGAGCCCTTTTTGAAGTTTCTACGGCAACTCCTTCGATACGAAGTGCTCTGGTCTAAATAAATAAAACATTGCGCTCGCCAACATCGTTCTTTACTTAGGCAACGCTATTGTGCTGCCTATGATTAGACATTTACATTATTACACAATTTGCTGTCCAAGAAGAAGGTACATATGTACATACTAGATCAATTTTTGTCAGTAGACCAATAAGTCAGAAAGAATAAGTTTAAAACAGGGGATAGGATTGGAGGTGAAAATAGTAAATATTTCTCACAGGTTATAGAATTATCCAGTAAGTTTATCGCAGATCATTTCTGGTCTTCATTCTCGGTGCGAAATTATCATTTCTTTTTCACGTCGTGATGTTTATTTTCTACGATATTTATTTTCTAGATAAGACTACTTTCGTTTTCAATCAATGTCTTCGTATGGAATGGGTAGACCTGTCTTTAACTTTAAACGATTAACACCTCCGTTAGAAAGTCATGGCACCTTGTGAATTGAGACTACCATAAGAGTTTCTGATTGAGACCAATTTTAGGACTTGAGTATTAATTTTGGTTGTTGTGGTCAAAAATACAACAATATCCCTATCCAAGAAAATACCAAACGTCTGTTAAGAAGTATTTCGTAAAATTATTAGGGAACTTTCAGAAAATTTTATTTCTACTCATCTTAAGTTTAATATGGCCTTTACTTTTCTTTAAAAAAAACTTTCTTTTTCGTAAAGTTTTCGTAGTGTATATATATATATATATATATATATATATATATATATATATATATATATATATATATATATATATATATATATATATATATATATATATATATATATATATATATATATATATATATTTATATCGGCGCGTACAAACAGCTCCTCTCATTTGATCAGCCATCAGCGGTCCAATTACCCTGGAACACGTATTTTGGCAGAAACTTTCTCAAAATGCCTTAGAAACCAACTCGAGACTTCGAAACCTACTTGTAATTCCTATAAACATCTGAACTAATTTTATATATCTATATATATATATATATATATATATATATATATATATATATATATATATATATATATATATATATATATATATATATATATATATATATATATATATATATATATATATATATATATATATATATATATATATATATATATATATATATATATATATAAATAAAAAAAAAATATATATATATATATATATATATATATATATATATATATATATATATATATATATATATATATATATATATATATATATATATATATATATATATATATATATATATATATATATATATATATATATATATATATATATATATATATATATATATATATATATATATATATATATATATATATATATATATATATATATATATATATATATATATATATATATATATATATATATATTTATATATATATATATATTATTTGAAAAAAACTACGTTTTCTAAAGAGTTAAAGAGGCTGAGTCAAAAGTTCGAACCTTAAAACGTACAGGGATTAGGAGGCTACAGTTGGGGGCTGCCGCCCCCAAACCCCCGCTTTCGCAGCCTTTAAATAAAAAAAAAAATTAAACTGAAAGTAAGGAGTGACATTAAAACTTAAAACGAACAGAAATTATTCCGTATATGAAAGGGGCTGTGCCCTCCTCAACGCCTCGCTCTTTACGCTAAAGTTTGACTTTCTTACAACTCTTTTTTTTAAACAATAAAAACTTTAGCGTAAAGAGTGAGGCGTTGAGGAGGGCACAGCCCCTTTCATATACGGAATAATTTCTGTTCGTTTTAAGTTTTAATGTCCCTCCTTACTTTCAGTTTAAAAAAAAATCATTTAAAGGCTGCGAAAGCGGGGGGTTTTTGGGGCGGCAGCCCCCCAACTGTACCTCCTAATCCCTGTACGTTTTAATGTTCGAACTTTTGACTCAGCCTCTTTAACTCTTTAGAAAACGTAGTTTTTTCAAATAATTTCTGCACATTTTTGTACAGTTTATTACTTATTATTGCTTGACTAACTGTTAGTTGATCGTGTCAGGATTTAAAGTTGGGGGGCTGCCGCCCCCCAAACCCCCTGCTCTTTAACATTAAGGAGGCACACTTGTGCCTCTTTAAAAAGATCTTCTGGAGACGCCTGTTGAGTCGAAGGATTTTATAGATTGGATTTAAAAAAGAAACTGAGTTTCTTTTTTAAACTTTAAATTCAATATGTAAAAAAAATTTCTCTGACCGGGAATCGAACCCGGGTCTTCTGCCTGACAGTCAGGAGTAGTGACCACTGTACCAAAGAAACGCTACATTATTTTTATTTTGTGTGATGTATTTTGGACGCAAGCAAATTCCCACAAAACTTGATATTTGGTTTTTTGAAAACAGGGAAGGAGTGATAGGATTGAGCGGAAATTTCGAGGATAAGTTTCCAGGTCCCAGGAAAGCTTATCGTCTAAATTTCAGCCCGATCGGACAACGTTAAAGGGGGGCTGTGGTGGGAAAATTTAACTTGGGCTCTGATAGGAAAACGAGGTTTTTCGTAAATGTAAATTCGGGGGATAATTTTTTCGGTCTGAAAATATCAAAAGGCCCTAACAGGTCTAATTCTGCTTCGAATGAGTCCTCATTCACCCGGATCCGTTACCAACTGTGGCATGTAGGCGTGGCTAACAAAAAAAAAGAAATGAACATTAAGTGGCTATATCTGGTTTTTGGAAAACAGGGAAGGAGTGATCTGATTGAGCTGAAATTTCGAGGATAAGCTTCCGGGCCCTAGGAAAGCTTAACCTCTAAATTTCAGCCCATCGGACAACGTTAAAGGGGGGCTGTGGTGGGAGGGTTGAAACTTCCGGTCCAGTTTACCCCATGAAGATAAAGTCGGAAGAGAATGAAATTTTGCACGTTTCTTAGTTTGAGCTTGGGCTACAAAATGCGATCACCGCCGTCTCTCTGCGATCTCTAGGACCTGAAATCGCTTAACATTGTGGTGGGTCGCCTGTTTATAGAGCCACAAGCGTGCCTCCTTGATATATATATATATCATATTATATATATATATATATATATATTGATATATTATATATATATATATATATATATATATATATATATATATATATATATATATATATATATATATATATATATATATATATATATATATATATATATATATATATATATATATATATATATATATATATATATATATATATATATACATTTATATCGGCGCGTACAAACAGCTCCTCTCATTTGATCTGCCATCAGCGGTCCAATTACCCTGGAACACGTATTTTGGCAGAAACTATCTCAAAATGCATTAGAAACTAACTCGAGACTTCGAAACCTACTTGTAATTCCTATAAACATCTGAACTAATTTTATATATATATATATATATATATATATATATATATATATATATATATATATATATATATATATATATATATATATATATATATATATATATATATATATATATATATATCATTATACTAATAATAACAAATTAATAATACAAATAACAAATACAATAATACAATAACAAAATAATAATAACATTGCACTACTAATTACCGATTTTCATGTATGTATTGGAATAAATTAATTTAAAATTAGTTTCTTCAAAATTAGTGTTCCAACGTTGAGGCCAAGTTTCGCGTCCAAGAGAAATCTGACTTGTCTACCCGTGAAAAGATCTGTTGCCGCTTATTTTTATATATGCAAAAACGTTCTCTGGTGCAATTGCACCCCGGTCCGGGTTTTTATAATGGGTGAGGTAGGGAATGATCATACTGCTAATTCTATAAACTGTTATATTTCTGATCGGCAATGTCAATCCCCTTGGTTTAATCAAAGAGTGTGCGTAGGATATAAATTGTTTATTCTTCCAAGTGCGATCTCTAATTCCTTTGAAGATCTACTTGTATTTGTTTGCTTATTGGATTTTCTGCTATTGCATTGGAATTTGGGTTACATTATACGATATTATTATATATCTACTCGGAGATATATTATAGAAATATTATAGTAGACGTATTATATAAATTTGTGGAGAAACTAGGTTGTTGAATAATGGGAAAGGATTTGGGTTAGAGAAGAAAATGAAATCCAAACATGCAAAGGTCATTCGGATAACCAGGAGATCCAGAAGTGACAAAATAAAGGATTGGCACCTCTCTCTCTGTCTTTTTTTTCTTACTTTCTCCCCCCCCCTCTTTTCTAGGACTGAGGAATCAGGAGGGGAGGAACTTTACTGTAAGGCAATGCTTAACAGGGAGGGATTAAAGTGGATTACATTGGTAGCAGATTTTTGTTTTACTATTTGGTGACAAAAGAAAATATTTGGGAAGGGTGAGGATGAAGGAGCGTTCTTATTTTCGCCTAATGAGATGGGACAGATGATTTTATTTATTGTTTTGTGCTTTTATAAGAAAGTAAAAAGACTGAGGAAGAAAATTTTCCTGTGGTAATCGAAAAATGAGGAGTGGGTTATCAAAAAGTTGGAGTTGCAAAGGTTGGGTGGTATGGGTATGGCACGTAATGGCTATTCTCTTTAATTTGTGTATTCAGTTTTGATTTAAGGCTGTGTTTTCGGTGTTGAATTTAAGTTGTTACAAATTTTTTTATTAACCATGGCTCGTAAAGACTTTTAGTGTTAATAAATATCATATCGTGCCCAGGGGTGGACACAAAACTAGTTTTTGTTTTTGGTGGTGGGTGAAAGGGGATGTACCAAAGACTTCAGGACTTTCCTGTTGCTATTTTCACCCCTTCACCCCTGTATTTAGTGCAACTTTTGACATTGAGAGAACTTACCCGTAAAATCCTCATGGATCCAGTCCTGATAATATCATATGTTCATATAAAAATTATATAATATGTTCATAATATCATATAAAAATTATATTCTTAATTTTACTTCCGGTTAAACAAAAGCAAATATAAACGCTAAAGAAAGGTGACAAAACAATAATTTATTTTTGAAGCTATGGCACAATTGACAGACACTGGAATTTCATCAAAAACTCAAAAAAATATCCAATTGATGAATGAATGTTTTTCTTCGTAAAAATATTTACACATTTTTGCCCAGTCTAGTTCTTTGACAAAGCATAAATACATTTCACAAATGTTTGTACCTAATCTAATTCCCAAAAAAAATATCTTTGCAATGAGATCAGAGCTTAAAGATAATAAATTTAAATTATTCAGCTTGATTCAAGAGAATAAATTGATGAACATACAGACTTAGCTAATCTTTGATTTTACAATAAGAGGGCCATAAGAATGACTGGTGAAAGTTTTTTGAAACACCACCACTATGACGGTGTTAAACTATGATTTGAATGCTAAGTTGAATTCCGCCTTGACAGCCGGATTTGACATCGCACAATGAAAGAAATTTCTTTGCTTGGGTAAGCATTCGGTTTGTTGTTCGGTTGTTCTCTTATTTTCCATGTGTCTAACAGCAGTTGGCCGAGGAGGTTTTAAATGCCATAAACACTGCTATCCGCTATTACAGTGTTAAATTATGGTCTAGAGGTAGAGTTGGTAGGCACAATGAAAGAAATTTCTTTGTTTGGGAAAGCCTTCGGTTTGTTGTTTGGTTGTTCTCTTATTTTCCGATAAGATGCGTCTAGCACCGGTTGGCCGAGGATGTTTTATGTCATAAGCACTCCTTTCCGCTATTACAGTTTTAAATTATGGTCTAGAGGTAGAGTCGGATTTCGCCTAGACAGCCGGATTTCAAAGTAGGACAAAGAAAGAAATGTCTTTTTATTTGATTGAATATTTGGTTCTGTACTTATGTGCTATCTGTAAAACACGCGCCATATTATATAGGGAAGAGGCTTAAGAAACTAGTCAAGCGGGTTTCTTTCAATAGACAAATAGATTGGAAACCGTGGTTTGTCACAGCGTTTACAATATTTAAACTATTGTTTTTTGGGGTTTAGGGCGAAAACAGGTACCTCGGTTGGGCTAGGTTAGGTTACGTATTTAATATATGCTATGCTTTACCCCCCACCCCACCCCTAATATGCAAATATGTAGCCGAAATATATATATATATATATATATATATATATATATATATATATATATATATATATATATATATATATATATATATATATATATATATATATATATATATATAATATTTTAATATCTTATTATATGATAATATTGTTATATGATTGTATGATATATATTATTATATTATATGAATATGATAATATTTTATTATCATCTTTTATTATCATATTATCATCAAATAGTTACACGATTTTGATGATATATATATATATATATATATATATATATATATATATATATATATATATATTTGATAATAAAATGTTTGACGAGGACTGTTTCAATCGCAAATCCTGAGACCTAGTGCAGTGTTTGAACGACGGACCGGAGGACGTCTAGCCACTCGTTCTGCGCAGTTTTTCCACCCCACCCCTAATGTGCAAATATAGCCGAAATTTGTTTCTAAACTATTATATTTTCATCCTATTTTGTTTTATTTCATTAGCATTAACCAAACTTCACTTTTCGCGTGTGTTACAGATTGTACACAAGTACCTTTGGTTCACTACTGCCTTGGATCAAAGAGGATTTTTTTTTCTCTGGTTAGCGGAATTGTTTTTTAAGTTTAGTAAAAACTTAATATTGATCCGCTGGCGTTGTGACACCATTCATCATTCTTTTTATATAGGTATTCAAGAAAGTAGTATCCTTTATTCTAAATAAAGGATCTAAGAAGTGTCCAAAGAATTTCACTTTCAACCAGATATGTTATCCGGATGCCACGTAGTTACGTCAATTTTTCGGCTGACAGAATTTAGCACTAGCCGGTGCAGATAAATCAGCAGCGAAAATACATTTCAAAAATGACACGTAGTTACTAGCGCGAATTTGGATCTGACTCAGAAGTGGATCCAGGGGGCAGTTTAGAAGTGCATACCCCCCTTCAGAAAGTTGAAAATTGCACTAATTACATGGTAGGAGGGACACAGATGCTGATGAGGGAGCTGATTTTTTATCCCCCCCCCAAATAAAACAAACAAATACTAAAGCTGTATCCACCCCTTATCTGACTCCCAAAAAACTATGGTAGTTGATTTATCTGATGTGAGTAACACTGATTTCTTTCTGAATTGTACTCAGATGGCGACAAAAGATTTGTTTTCTTAATTGTACTCTGGGGGGGACAAAACCTATTCTGCCCTCCTTTGCTTAACATTCATCATGTTAAAACATACCTGATACTCTAGGTACGCATGGGTGAATAAGCCCACAAATTTTCCCAGAGTAAAACTCAATAGAGGGCATCGTAATTTTCAATACTGATTGTATCTACTGTGACTAAGAATAACTTTGCTAGGTGTGCCTGTTCATCAATTTATGCAAGGAGATCATTCAAAAAATAAAAAAAAACACTTCGCTAATTGAAATCATTAGATTAAGATCAATCTGAACTTAAGGAAAGAGCTAAGTAACAAGACAATAAAGCCAAAAATAAATAAATAAAGACATATAAAAGACACCAGCTTTTTGAGTCGATGTTCTAGAACGGTTTATTTTTATTAAAAAATTTTAAGAAAATATTTAAGGGATTGAAATTTTTTATAACTTTGATTTCATTCACTCACAAAACTCATTGTGGCCATTAAGAAATAAAAGATAACAGTGGCTAGGGACCAGATAACTTGAGTCTTTTGTAGGCTAAAACTAATCCAAACTTTTGTAGGCTAAATCCAAACTTTTTAATAATTTTTTTTTTAGACGTACCAGTTTACATTACGTACACTTCAGGGATCATTTTTGCTGTACGCACACTTAAGCACATTGGTTGCTATGAATCGAAAGGCATAATAATATTTATGCAGCGTAAATTTGACGTGAGAAAGAAATAATTATTTAATGTTTTTCAAAGGCCCTCTGTTGAATTATAACAGCCAATTTGTCATTTATTTACGAGAAGTTAGTAAGTGCCGAGTGATGAAATGGTGCTCCTTAGTTTGTTATGGAAAGAAAAAGAAAAAAATTGAAGTAATTGGCATTTTAGGAGTCTCCAAAATAAGTTTAAACTTGAACATTGCGTACAAAACGTAGATAAGTTTAGCTTGAATATTGCGTACAAAACGTAGCCTTATCCAAAAAGTACCCTATTCAGGTTAAATAACTTTGAGACTGATCTTAACAGACTGATTTTAGTCTCAAGTGAACGAGCTTGCTAGGTAAAAGCTGCTAAAAATTTTTAAAGAAAATACTCTATTTTTATTTTGTCATTTATTTGGTTATTGACATTTTATTAAATTAATTAAGAGCTGATATATTTTTTATTTATCGTCATGGTAAAGCTAAAATAGGGTCTTTGGTAACAGGGCCCCTTTAGATCTGAAGTCGGAACATCTCAAGTCGGTGCAGCAGCTTGCTAAATTTAGCACCCAACAAATGTCAAGGATATCTAAAACTGGGATACCCAATGCTAATTTATGTACTCGGGTAAATGCATAAAGTAATGTAAATGGTATGATGGGTACCAGGAGTACTCCATGTATGCAGGGTAGCAGTGAGATCACTATATGCTAATACCATTAAGCTACGGAAAACATAAGCCAATAGCATATATAGAAGGAAATAGAGAACAAATCTTCGCAGATATATTACTTCCTCCCTCCTAAGAACCTTTAATAGTAAATTATGAAAATAAAACGTTTATCTTTTTTTTATAAAACGTTGATGGCTAATCCACCTTATGCAAGGGGTGATTCTGTCTAGTTAATCCTGTCGTTCACAGTGAATTGATGCTCTGCTTGGCGACATGGGCCTTAGGGACTGATCTCCGTGGCAGCAGGAATGGACGAAAGACTTTCCACCTACACATGTACAGACTAGCAATGGCTTTGAAGGTTCTTTACTCTTGTTTTCACTATCCGGTCATCTGTTTTAATTTTTTGGGTTTCAAAGGGTAAGTAAAAAAAAAAGTAAGTAAGACGACACTAGAATCTTAAGGTCCAAACCGGTGGTGCTGATCTCCATTTCGTGGCCCTTCAGCCAGGAAGTACAATGGGGGGCCAACCATCCTGTGCTTTTGCACACCCTTCCTGCTTATCTTCCCTGGATTTCACCAGGTACCCATTTAGAACTGGGTCGACTCTGGCTCAGCTTACAGAGTCACGCCACTGACCCCCGTCCCAAATCAAATAACTGGCTACACCTGGGGTCAAACCCGTGCCCCTTGGACAAAAAAATTCTCAAACCACCACGTTTAAATTCCGTGAAATTAGATTCAAAGCTACTCCTACTTGGGTACCGAGGCCCCTTTTTGTAAGAACCCTTTCTTGAGACCTTTAAATTAACTGTTTTATTACGACTAAAAAAGCTTTGTTTCAAAATTGTCGCTTGCTTTGTTTATGATGTTTAAGAATGGATGAATAGAGCTACATTAGTTTTGCAGCCAGACAATATCTTTTGGACAACCAGTGGAATGAGTGCGAATTTGACAATAGGTTATAGATGGTGACACAGCAAGTCAGATATGTGAAGCACTTTATGTCACAGTTCAGCACTCCAACCTCTCTCTAGTAAAGCCAGACATTGAGAAGCGGTTTTGGCAAATTCCCAATTTCACAATTTACTGTCCGAGTTTCACCGTTTATAACAAACACTGCTCCTTTAGCTGGGCTTACAAGGTAAGTTCCGAAAACTCCAGCACTGGTAATTGGACGATTTGGACTGCCCCACTGAACTTCTACAGGATTCATTGCCTCTCCAAGACCGGTCACTATATCCACTTTGCCTACAATGATTTTTTATTATGAGAAATCGTAAAATAAAAAGCACAACAAAACTGAATTAAGCGGATTAAGCATAAGCTGAATGTATGTCCTTGTTTCCTTTTTTTTTGTCTATATCTCGTATCTTACATTTATGTTAGGATACATCTACTCTTAATATGACTAAGAGTCCGGAACGTTCACAGAAGACTCATACCTCCTCCCTTCAAACGTAGATCTCCTTGAGATTATCTATAAATAATATTTATTTTTCAGAATTTGTCCTTCCCGTTTCAAAATGAATTTTTGCACATGTAGGCTACCAAATCAGAATTGACATTTTTCATCTATTAAAAGGATCTTACCAGCGTATCTTACGAGCGTTAAAAACAAATGTCGGTCCTACGCTGTATTTTTTTTTTTTTTGCATAAGTATTTTCTCATAGTCGCTAGACATAGAACTCTCCAAAAAAGTGTATTTTAAAGACAGTTATGAATTTAAAAATAAATGACCTGATATTAACCCTGCCCTGACTATTGGTTATTAAATAATCAGACAGAAATTACTTTATCTGATACGAGGTGAGCCAAATTTTTCTTGGGGTCAATTAAAAATCAGAGGTATGTCATGGGCCCAAAATTGATTGATCTCCACAGCTCATACGGATTATATTGTTGAGTTTTATTTCCAATACCTCGAAAAGTTTAGGCCCCCCTAAAGTGCCCTCCTCACCCGAAATAAATTTGTAGAAATGTTCTTGAACTTTGGAGAAAACAGGTCCGGCACCTTCTGGATGTATCAGGTTTTTAATAGTGATTGAGAGAACAGAGAAAGGTTGAAAACTAACCAACATCCCACAAGTTTTCGGGGTTCTTAAGAGAATCCCTTCCGGGGTTCCGGGAAGGGATTCCCGGGGTTCTTAAGAGATCTGATGAGAATCCCTCCTTTTCTCCCTTGTGAAGTTATTTACGTAGTTATATTACGTAGTTATATACGTATAGATAAAGGATTTAATCATGGGCGAAGATAAAAATTCAGAGGAGTGCATACAGGAATCTAGAGGGGTGATAATTGAAAAATTAAGTTTCCATTGAATATGGCAAATTATCTACCCCCCCCCTCCCCTCAGAGATGGACAACTCTCCTTTTTTGCGAAGAAAAGAGATTGGTGAAAGCTAAAAATGTTGTATAATTAATGCAGATACAATATATAACATAGAGGCTGAAAGAGTACCATATCTACTCGGTTTAATAGTTTCGTCATTTGCTAAAAATTAAGTCTATTTTAATTTGGAACTTTGTTGCTTTTTTAGCATCTATCTGAGGGAGAGAGGCATTACGAATCTCTTCTCTAATCACTTCCGAGGATATAACAGACGACAGACGTAATCATTGAAAATTACTATCTCTTCGGCAGAGGGATATGCTTTATTCTAGATGAGAATAGGGAAGGCGCTAATAGGGACAGCACTTAGGATAGTTGTAATTGCTTTAACAGTCCATGCTTACCAGAAACTAAGTTGAGGTACAACAGATCATCCTTATCAGCTGCTGTGGCAAATAAATCAAAGCCATGTCCGTTGGACGAAGGATGAAAGGTCACATCACTGATGTTCAAGCTTGTTTTGACATCAAAAGAGAATCGAAGTCCAGTTGCTGCAGAAAAAAATGATAGAATAAAACAGAATCTTAAACACTGTGATTTGAAGGAATGATTGATAACAAAGTTTTTTTTTCAAACTCTTCATTGGAGCTCGGTAAAAGTTCCAAAGGATTCCGATGAATTAGAATAAGACCATATGAGCTAGGATATATTAAATAAGATGTATATATATATATATATATATATATATATATATATATATATATATATATATATATATATATATATATATATATATATATATATATATATATATATATATATATATATATATATATATATATATATATATATATATATATATATATATATATATATATATATAAATAAATTATCTCCTTGAGATATGTAATTTATTTTGACGCTTTCGCTTGGGTAAAAAAGAAGTAATAATAGATCATAATGCTACAAAACTCCCGTGACCTATATCTTGCTCCTTAGGACAAAGTCCATCAACATGATTAATATAAATGGGGAAAGAATCAAACGCTTGTGAACTTCTAATTAATACGAAACCAGCTACTAGCCTCATTTCCTACCTTAAATGCAGCAATGCTATTCTTGTACATGGCACTAATTATTTTAAAGTATTTATCTGGAATACCATACAAGGACCTTCGCTAAATCACTTCTATCGGCTAATCAAACGCTTGCTCATAATCTATAAAGCTAAGAACTAAAGGGGTCTGATGACTCAGGCAGTTTTCAATTGTTAACGTAATATTAAAACTTTTGTCTACACACTCCCTCCCCTTCTTAAAACCGTACTGTTCTTCTCTTAAAATTTTATCTACAGAATCTCTCAGTCTAAAAAGTAGGCCTACCATATTACAAAGTAATTTGCTTCCTACAGAAACCAGACTAATACCTTCAAAATTACCACACTAACTCTTATACCTGCCTTATAGATGGGCTTAATTAAAGTTTTCCTGACATTGCTAGGTGCTTTCCCTTTTTCAAAAGTCATATTCATAATCTTCAGTAATTTATCTCTAACTTTAGAACCATCATATTAAAAAACAAAAGAATTATTTACGACACTATCAGCACTTGGAACTTTAATATTTTTAATCCTTTTAGTACTGTTTCTAATTCTTGCTCGCAAAATAAATTTTTTTCACTTACAAAGTGTTACAAACTTTTTCATTCTTTTAATATCATTTCCTGTGACTTTACCCTGGTTTAGCACACACTCAATTTTCTGCCCAAATCTCTTTAACTCTTTCCTTATCACTAATTGTGACCCCCTTCCTCTCTCAAAGAACTTTAACTAATATTACTAGCTTAATACCTCCTTCTTATACCACCTTATTCCTTCTGAATACCTCCCTCTTTGCGCTGAAATTTGACTTTTTGTTCCAATTATTTAAGAATGATTCCTTAAACACAAGGGCCGTTTAATTAGAGTAATAAGCTTCTTTAGAAGTTCTAAAAAACATTAGCGTAAAGAGCGAGGTATTAATAAGGAAGTAACTCCCCTCATATACATAATAATTTCTGTACGTTTTAAGTTTTGATGCTGCTCCTTACTTTGAGTTGAAACAAACTTGTCTTGCTTACTTAATTTCTGACAGATTTAAAAAAAATGCCGGTAAATCTGGCTCTCCCTCCGTGGGAAGTTCCTTCCCCTTAAGAGAAATTTCTACCACATAAATTTTCCCTTCAGAAAAATTCTCTTCGGATAATACCATTCTCACTGAAAATTCCCCTTGTAAAGTTTCTTGCGGACGATTCAATTTGAAAAATCCTTAGCATAATTTCATTTGAAAAAGACTTTCATTTCTAATCATTTCTCCAAATTCTCCAAAAATCCCCCTTCTGTGTTAAATTTCTCCCGGAAATCTCCCCCAGTGGGAAGTGGGAGGGGGTGGTTATATTCAAGTTTTCCTGGAAAGTTTCCTTCAAATTATCATCCTGGATTTTAGCAACGTCATAACTTCCTGGAAAGTAAACATCCTTCCTGAATTTCAGTTTCAGATTATTACTACATACTACTAAATGGTAATCTTTTAGTAGAACAACACCAGTTTTATATACTCTGGCACCTTGTATCGATCTTGAGATTCTTCTGTTTATACTTACACAATCAATAAGGTTGGCCGTCTTACCGTGATTATGACCAAATTATGGGCCATTTTATGACCAAACACAGAAGTGGTATTAACTAGATTTTTACACCTACAAAATTGTGGCAGTCTAAAACCGTTACTATTTTCTTTTTCTACGCCAAATTTACCTAGGCTACGATACCGTCTATCCCTGGTTCTACCAAAATCATCTAATAAAATCCTCAAATAAAACGGGGTTGAAATCCCTTAATAAAAATATCATATTTCTACCTGGGATCCTGTCTATTGTTCCTGTAGCTGTAAGTAAAATTCATCTGAGTCACTACAATCTCCATCAGTCGGTTCTATAGGAGTATATACTATTATGACTGACACGTTGCACTTTTTAGTAATAAAATCCTTCCTGGCTGAGTAAATAATTCTATATTACCTTTTTTCATGCTTACTAACCCTGGGAAATGCGTTTCCGACACGCCTAACAAGCCGAACAAGTTCAAAACGTCTGAATTCGTCAGAAATGACAATACGGTACGATATTTTCTTCTTAAAGTTGTGACATTTGAAGATGCAATTTTCATATTATTTCAATCGTCGACATTATTATTGGCTCAGGAAAAGCAATGCGTGACGGGAACTAACATGGGATCTACATCTGGGCTCTTTGTTCTCCTTTATCTTATGCTGTCGAATTTCACCTACAGAACTCCTGTTTCCTCTACAATCAGGGACCTGTGGGGTGTTAGCTCATTTCCTAGTTTGTCGAACTTTCCTAGCTTTCCTAGTTGTTTTTTTTTTTTTTTTTTTTTTTTTTTTTTTTTTTTTTTTTTTTTTTTTGTAACCCTGAAGTATCAGCAAGAAAAATAACTTAATTTCCTCTGGAAACCAGCTGAGCTTGCAGCATTGAGCACAAAAATGGGGAAGAATTTCCACTGTCACTTTTGTCCCTAGCCTGAAATAATATACGCTATATTAAGTACTTTTTGGAACAATGACAAGTCCTAAAATCTTCTCTTAAATATGCCAAAGACGTCGAAAAATATCAGAAAATCCATTAAAAGAACCAGACATTTCACTTAGGACGTCCGAGAGAAAACCTATTTCTCCCATATTTTTTATATCCTTAGGGAGCAGAATACAAAAAAATGACTATATTGTGGCTCGAAATTTGAAAGAAAGATTATCTAAAGAAAAATGCTGGGATTTTCTTGGTCTCAGCAAGAAAATTACTTGCGCTTTTCTTTTTTTAACTTTTCCAATAGATTAGTCCTATGTAATTTACTGTAGAAAAAGTATCCAGGAACTAAATCAAGTGATGAAACTGAAATAAAAGAATAAGAGGTCCGAACGGCAATTAAAGATTTATCTTTGTCGATGGCGACGGAAAGTCTAAACTCAAAATATTATAATATGAACTTGAACAAATAACCTACTTTACAGTAAGAAATAAGACTCATAGCTCTTATAATTTAAGACCACCTATTAATAGCTGTTTACATAATTCAGGAAAAGGGAAGAAACCCCCAACAAACTATGCTACAACCTTTGTTAAATTGACACCGTCACATTCATTATGCCTGAGAGTCCTGATACAGACGTTGTGACCTCTATGCGCAGGAAACCTGATTTTGTTTGTTTTTTCTTGAATTAATTAAAAAAACTTTTTCCAAAAATAAGTTTTTCAAAGAAAAGTGAAGAACTCCATTAAACCAAAAATGAGCAAAACTAAAATCAAATAATCGAACAAGCGTGAAACTACCACAAATCAGCATC
The DNA here is from genome assembly GCF_049724085.1 of Artemia sp. Qi Xiang Cuo. Classification (NCBI taxonomy): domain Eukaryota; kingdom Metazoa; phylum Arthropoda; class Branchiopoda; order Anostraca; family Artemiidae; genus Artemia; species Artemia sp. Qi Xiang Cuo. The sequence goes on along the minus strand of NC_142798.1, from coordinate 81,524,502 downwards.
GATCAAAAAATGAAACCCAAAACCAACAGCAATTACAATAAATAACCGAGTCAAACTAAAAAACGAGCAGAAATTAACATGAGTAGGGCTCAAAACCCCTATGCCTTCCCAAGGCCAAAACATAATTTGCAGTTTAATGAAATAAATATAAATGTTATTACTTTAATAACATTAATAAATCAAATAATATTAACATTTTGAGTAATAAATATCAGTATATGTATATTGAACTGAAAATGCACACTCATTTGTATTTTTTCAGTAAAGTGCATATTATGTTCTGGCCTTGTGAAGGCATAGGGGTTTTGAGCCCTACACATGTTAATTTCTGCTCGTTTTGAGTTTGACTCGGTTATTTATTGTAATTTCTGTTCGTTTTGGGTTTCATTTATTTATCGATACTGATTTGTAGTAGTTTCACGCTTGGTAGATTATTTGATTTTATTTTTGCTCATTATTGGTTTAATGGAGTTCTTTACTTTTCTTTGATAAATTTATTTTTTGGAAAAAGTTTTTTTAATTAATTTCTGTTAGTTTTATATCGACATATTCTTTTCAGAGAAAAAGAAAATAATAGTCTAAATCTTTTCGTTTTTTAAAGACTTTATAGTTTGGCCTGCTATTTATATGCTGGAGAAACTTTTTCAGCAATTTTTAACGACATACACCCTTTTAAAAATTTGATCACGAATAGTAGTGTTTAATTTAGTTTCATACCACCTCTACTTGACCTGAAATAGAAAACTTGATACCATTCGCAAAAAAAAAATCTATTTACTTTCTTTGATAGCTAGGATACACTTACGCTATTTTGATTTGGTTAAATTTTAAGAGCAAAAGTAGACCCGAAAGTTTGAACCTAATACCCTCAGTCGTTCTTGGGATACCGCTGAGATGCCTTATTGGGAATTAGCATTAACACAGTGCCTTTTGATTTAACCTTTCGGCAACATTTAGTTTTTAAACATAATGGGAAATAGGAGGGTGGGCGTGGGAGGTAGATTAGCTGCCCTCCAATCGCTTTCAACTATTAGAAAGGCTACTAACCTTTTCTATTTTCAATCGAATGAGCCCTTTTCGTAGTTTCTACGACAACTCCTTCGATACGAAGTGCCTTGGTCTAAACAAGAAAAAAAAACATTGTGCCCACGTCGCTCTTTACTATAAAAATGTCAAGCCTACCAATCAATTTCGGCTATTAAAAAGGGCACTAGCCCTTTTAATTTCCAATCGAACGAGCCCTTTTTGAATTTCTACGTCAACGGTTTCTATAAACACCTTATATGCCCCCAGGGCATAAATTAAAACCCTTACCATGAGAGCTGTGAGGGGGATGTTATCCTCAAAGACCTAATTTCCAGAACTTACAACTACGTTGAACAAAATGGCCATCTCAAAATTTTGATTGGATGTGTTTGGAGAAATGGTGGGCGTGAGAGGGGCGTTTGTTGCCTTCCAATCAGTTTCAACTATAAAAAAGGCACTAGCCCTTTCGATTTCCAATCGAATAAGCCCTTTTGAAGTTTCTACGACAACGCTTTCTATAAAAACCTTATATGCTCCCAGGGCATAGCTTACGACCCTTGCCGTCAGGGCTAAGGGGGGGGGGGGGGAGGTGTGCTGTCACCTTCAAAGACCTAATTTCCAGGACTTTCAACTACGTTGAACAAAATTCCTATCTTAAAATTTTGATTTAATGTGTTTGGGGAAATGGTGGGCGTGAGAGGGGGGTTAGTTGCCCCCAATCACTTCCGACTATTAAAAAGGGCACTAGCCCTCCCAATTCCCAATCGAAAGAGGCCTTTTTGAAGTTTCTACGACAACGATTTCTATAAAAACCTTATATGCTCCCAGGGCATAACTTATAACCCTTACCCTGAGGGCTGTAGGGGGAGTGTCATCCTTAAAGACAAAATTTCCGGAACTTTCAACTACGTTGAACAAAATGGCTATCTCAAAATTTTGATTCGATGTGTTTTAGGAAATTGCGGGCGTGACAGGGGGGTTACTGGCCCTCCAATCACTTTTGACGATTAAAAAGGGCACTAGCCCTTTCAATTTCTATTCGAATGAGGCCTTTTTGAAGTTTCTACGACAGCGCTTTTTATAAAAAAAAGACTTATATGGCCCCAGGGCATAACTTACAACCCTTTTCCTGAGGGCTGTGGGGGGAGTGTCATCCTCAAAAACATTATTTCCGGACTTTTTAAATACTTCGAACATAATGGCTATCTCAAAATTTTGATTGGATGTGTTTGGGGAAATAGCTGGTATGAGAGGGGTGTTAGTTATCCTCCAATCGCTTTCGAATATTAAAAAGGGCACAAGCCATTCTCATTTCCAATCGAATGAGCCCTATTTGAAGTTTCTACAACATCGCTATCAATAAAAACCTTATGTGCCAGTATATACAAAGGTTCTACTTCTGAGGGGCCCCCGTACAAACAGGTTTTTCTGGTAGGTAAACAGGTCATTACACTCGGTCATTACACTCTTTGCCAAGAGGATTTGCGTAATTTCAAAGTTCAGCAATACCGGGTCCAAGCGTGATTGATTTTTTGGACAATTGCCTTTAGTCAAGACTAGTTTTTTGGGAATGTGTCGTTGCTAAAGCTAACTCTCATTGGAAAAAGAGGTATAAAACTTTTTGTTTTTGATAAGAATTGCACAATGAATGTATCGTTTGACGTGGGCATTTTTTATGAGCCAATCAGAGACAGTGATAGTTGTTCAATATGTGATACCCTGATTTGTAGCTGGGATTTGAATAAAAGAAATAGTTATGTTATTTTCTTGCACGTATAGGTATTCATATGTTATTTGCTTGGGTGTATAGGAATTAACTAGAGAAAAGCTTTCACCTAAATTAACTACATTGGTATTTTATAGCATGTACAGTAATCCCAAGGTTATTTTGATTGCGGTAATAGTAATTCCCATGTTATTTGATTGCATGTATAGGAATTCCATTGTTATTTTATTGCGTGTATAGGAATACCCAGGTTATTTGCTAGCTTGTATAGGAATTCACATGTTATTTGCTTGCATGTATAGGAATTCCCATGTTAGTGGCTTGCTTTGATAGTATGGCCCTTTGAATGTTCTTTCGTGTATAGTTTGTCCCATGTTATTTGCTTGTATATATTGGAATTCCCATGCTATTTGCTTGCATGTATAGGAATTCCCATGTTATTTGCTTGCATGTACAAGAATTCCCTAGATATTTGCTTACGTGTATAAGAATTCCCATGTTATTTGCTTGCATGTATAGGAATTCCTATGTTATTTGCTTGCGTGTATAGGAATTCCCAGGTTATTTGCGTGCTGGTATAGGAATTCCCAGGGTATTTGCTTGCATGTATAGGAATTCCCAAGTTATTTGCTTGCGTGTATAGGAATTCCCATGTTATTTGATTGCGTGTATATGAATTCTCATGAGAAGTGCGTTGATGTTATTGTACCATCCTTTTTATTTGGATCATTGTTTGGATTTAACCCTGTTTTGTGATTGCGTGTCTAGGACCTCCTAGGCTATGTGTTAGCGTGTATAGTACGTCCCGGGGTATGCGCTTGCATGTATCGGACTTCCCCTGCTCTTTTATTGTCTTCTGTCCCCCCCCCATGTTCTTATACGAGTTTATGCCACCTTCATATGCTATTCCAGGAGCTTATGTTCCTTCCTATGCTCTTATAAGGGGCTTTTCCATGTGGTTTTTCTTTACTTGGTAACCATTAAAAACAAAAATGTTGTGTTAAATAAGTAGTTCTTATATATTTTAAAAGAGCTTTACGGGGTTTGAGACACTCTGTTGCCTGATTCCGTTTGATTTTTCTTTACTTAGTGCTCATTAAAAACGAAATTTTTGTGTTAAATAAGTAGTTCTTGTATCTTTTAAAAGCACTTTACGGGGTTTGAGAGACTCGGTTGTCTAATTCCGTGTGATTTTTCTTTACTTGGTACCCATTAAATAAGTTACTAGCGAAAACCCGTCTGGATGAGGTAAAATAAAAAATTTTAACGAGACCTGGCTGACCAGTGTGTTGGGGTAGATGGGTGTATGGTCAGAAGAATGTTTTCGTGAAGATAAAGCGGTGAGCGAGTTGCTAACGAAAAATCTAAGCTAATAGGGGTTTTTTACCGTAAACTCTAGTTTTTTGTAAGAAAATTATGGAAAATACAATTCGTTGGTTCATAGGTGAAACTTAAGTCCAGGTATGGATCGAAAAATAAACTTTTTCTGTAGAATCTGAGCTAATAAGGGTTTTTGACCATAAACTCTAGTTTCCTGTAAAAAAATTATTCAAAATATAAGTTTCGCATTCAAATACTACACTTAGGTAAATTGTCTGCTTCAAATGTGGAAAAACCCATGTGAGTTAGATGCAATATATATTTTTTAACAAGAAATGACTGTACCGTGGTTTTTCGGAGAGGATTTACGTGACAAATGGATTCCATCTCTATGTGATCGAAGTTGCAGTCTTGATCGAGAAAAACCCGGGGTAACAAGGTAAAATAGAAATTTTTTGAAAATAAATGTCCTAAAAGAGTTTCGGGGGAGATTGGTTGATTGTCAGAAGGATGTATTAGCGTAGTTGTAGTGGAGGACAAGTTGCTAGTGAAAAATCTAAGCTAATAAATAATTTTGACCGTAAGATATAGTTTTTTGTAAGAAAATTATTGAACCGACATTTCGCTTGTTCATATTAACCACTTAAGCACTGGTGTTTATTTACAAATGGACTATTTGTCTAGACCATGAGCTAATCTTGGTTTTTGAACATGAACTCAAGTGTCCTGTAAGGCAATGATTGAAAATAATAATATTTCGTTAAAGTTTGAAACCTATGTCAATTCTCTTGTTAAAATGTTAAAATTAATTCCAGTTTAGGATAATAATAATAATGAGGACTTATGTTTATAATTAAATATTTTTTTTTTTCATAAAAGAAAACTATTTTTTTAAACTTCAAAATTACTCAACTTTTTTTTTTGTACTTATACAAAAATGACGAAATATTATTAAGGATATAAAAATTTTAATCTGTGATTGGTCAGAGACACAATATGGCTTTCCCACTGATATTCTATGTCCGAATATCGACACTACCTAGTCTATTGCATGTATTAAATCAGTATTTTTTACGCAGTAGTACGATAAACAAATAAGTCATATCTTTTAAAAAAGTGAAGATGGAGCATTTTAATAAAGTGTGTTCACATGTCAATGTTATAGTAGCATTGAATGCTGACAAGGAGAAGTATTTAAACTATGAAACAAGTAAAAATGGTAGCACTATTGGAAATGTATGTGTGCATTGTCATGACAGTAAGGAATTTAATTTCTTTGGAGTACCAAAAAATTCAACTCTTTTTATGGTGGATATGCAAGAGTGAGATATCCAGAGATGATAGCACTCAAAGAAAATGCCAAAATAAAAATAATGGTTGATGAAGAGGGACATCTTCTTGCCAGTGCTTGTGGTAACATGCTACCTATTGTTACACCCCATCGTCAACTTTTGGGTATTAGCATTCAACGGAAGATCAAAAGAAGACATGCATACTCTTCTACTAATATCATAAACCATATCTTGTCGACGTGCCGAAACTGTTATCTTTGTAAAAATAATGTTGTAATAGACAGTGAAATTTTCGGAAAAATAAAAAGGGCATTGGCAGAAAATATTACTAAGGAATATAAAGATGAATCGATGAAAAACAAAGTACCTGCAAACTTCACTGCCATTAATCAAAAAATTAATGAACCAAAAAAGAGAAGAGATGAAGTGCGTATTGAACATTTGGATGACCCCCCATTAGAAATTTGTTCACATGCTAGTGTTATTGTAGCATTGAATGCTGACAAGGAGAAGTATTTGAACTATGAAACAAGTACAAGTGGTAGCACTATCGGAAACGTATGCGTGCGTTGTCATGACACTATTGAATTAAATTTCTTCGGAGTACAAAAAAAATTCAATTATACAAATGGTGGATATGGGAAAGTATCATTTCCAGAGATGTTAGTACTCAAAGAGAATGCCAACATAAAAATAATAGTTGATGAAGAGGGGTATCTTCATTCTAGTGCTATAGGTAACATGCTACCTATTGATAGAACTTTTCGTCGGCTCTTAGGTATTAGCATTCAAATGAAAGCAAAGAGGAAAAGAAAGGCCTACTCTGCTACTAATATCATAAACCATATCTTGTCTATGTGCCTAAACTGTTACCTGTGTAAAAATAATGTGATAATAGACAGTGAAATTTCCAGAAAAATAAAATGGGTATTGTCAGAAAATATCACTATGGAATATAAAGATGAAACGATGAAAAACAAAGCACCAGCAAACATTACTGGCATTGATCAAACAGTCAATGAATCAAATAATACCAAAGACGAAAAGCATATTAAATCTGTTCATGAGACACCAGTAAAAATTGTGTATGATTCAAAATGGAATAATGATTATTCCACTGATTACGAACTAAGAGAAGACAATAACTTCAATATCAAGAGAGAACATGGTGAACCATTTTATGGAACAGATTCAAAATGTCCAAAGTTAATCATTGATATTAATAATGTATCATAATATATTTTTGTATTAATATTCTACATAACACTATTTCATTAAAAACATTACATTGTTATGTGTTCATTATTTTTTAGAGTAAGCTAGCACATCAAGCGTTTAGAATGTCTATTAAAACATCGACAATGTAAGAAAAGGAATTTGCGTACATCTATTGTCAAACACATGGGATAACATTGTCAAAATCTAGGTATCAGAATGAAAAATTGTAGGTAAGTAAGTAAGCAAGTAAGTAAGTAAGTAAGGAAGTAAGTAAGTAAGTAAGTAACAAACTCTTTCTTGAATTCACCTCATGGATACACAATGCAGATATTTCATTTAAGAAATTATGAAAAAATTGTAATCAAGTAACAAAAAATTGTAAGCAAGTAACAAACCCTTTCCTGAAGTCACCTCTCGGATCAAACTCTTTATTGATTCCACCTCTTGTATATACAGTACAGATACTTCATTAAAGAAATTATGAAAAAAATCGTAAGTAAGTAACTTTTTTCTCTTTATCACAAACAATTTTCACTTAGCTCCATGATGTAGAAATTTAATTCAAGAAATTATGAAAAAATTCTCAGTAAGTAACAATTTCTTTCTTGAAGTCAACTCTTAGATACACAATACGGAAATTTCATTCAAGAAATTATGAAAGTATTTGTAGGTAAGTAACAATCTCTTTATTGATTTCACCTCTTGAATTTACAGTACAGATACTTCATTCAAGAAACGTGATTAAACAAGTTTTTTGAAACTACATGCTATTTGCATGCCTTTCCTTGGCACCTTTCCAAATGAACGGGGATTCCCCACTGCTTCCTACACATAGCAAAAAGTGAGCAGTACGAAAACTACACTTTTTCAACCAGACTGGTTTTTTGGTTTTTTAGACAACACGAGAGACATGCAAAGTCGACATAGCTTTATTTCATTTTTTTAAATTCAAGAAATTATGAAAAAATTCTCAGCAAGTAACAATTTCTTTCTTGAAGTCAACTCATGTGTAGAAATTATGAAAAAATTCTCAGTAAGTAACAATTTATTTCTTGAAGTCAACTCTTGGATACACAATACGAGAATTTCATTCAAGAAATTATGAAAAAATTGTAACTAAGTAGCAAATTCTTTCTTGAAGTCACTTGTTGAATAAACAAACAGACATTTCATTCTAGAAATTAGGAAAACATTCTAATTAAGTAACAAACTCTTTATTGTTTTCACGAGTTAGATATATGATGTAGATATTAAATTCAAGAAATTATGAAAAAATTGTAACTAAGTAGCAAATTCTTTCTTGAATTCAACTGTTGGATAAACAAAAAGAAATTTCGTTCAAGAAATTACGACAAAATTCTAAGTAAGTAACAAACTTTATTGTTTTCACGAGTTAGATAAACGATGTAGAAATTAATTTCAAGAAATTATGAAAAAATTCTCAAGAAGTAACCATTTCTTTCTTGAAGTCAACTCTTGGATACACAGTACGGAAATTTCATTCAAGAAATTATGAAAATATTTGTAAGTAAGTAACAAACTCTTTATTGATTCCACCTCTTGGATATATAGTACAGATACTTCATTCAAGAAATTATGAAAAAAATCGCAAGTAAGTAAGTAACATTTTTTTTCTCTGTCAACTCTTAGATACACAATACGGAAATTAAATTCAAGAAATTATGAAAGTATTTGTAAGTAAGTAACAGTCTCTTTATTGATTTCTTCTCTTGAATATACAGTACAGATACTTCATTCAAGAAACGTGATTAAACACGTTTTGAAACTACATGCTATTTGCATGCCTTTGCTTGGCACCTTTCCAAATGAGCGGGGATTCCCCACTGCTTCCTACACATTGCAAAAAGTGAGCAGTACGAAAACCCCACGTTTTCAACAAGACTGTTTTTTTAGACAACCCACCCACAAAGATGACACACACTATCCGGAAATTTAATACAAGACATTATAAAAAAAATATTTGGAAATAAGTAACAAGCTCTTTATTGATATCACCTCTTGAATATACAGTTCAGATACGTCATTCAAGAAAAACGTGATTAAACACGTTTTGAAACTACATGCTATTTGTATGCCTTTCCTTGGCACCTTTCCAAACGAGTGGGGATTCCCCGCTGGTTCCTACACATTGCAAAAAAGTGAGCAGTACGAAAACTCCACGTTTTCAACCCGACTGGTTTTTTAGGCACCAATCAGGACAGATATGCAAAGTCGACATAGATTAATTTCATTTTTTTTTAAGGTTCACTTAGACGGGGTTACGTGCGCGCACGTACCCCCGTCTAAATGAACCTTAAAAAAAATGAAATAAAGCTATGTCGACTTTGCATATCTCTCCTGATTGGTCCCTAAAAATCCAGTCTGGTTAAAAACGTGGAGTTTTCGTACTGCTCACTTTTGCAATGTGTAGGAACCAGTGGGGAATCCCACTCGTTTGGAAAGGTGCCAAGGAAAGGCATGCAAATAGCATGTAGTTTCAAAACGTGTTTAATCACGTTTTCTTGAATGAAGTATCTGTACTGTATATTCAAGAGGTGAAATCAATAAAGAGCTTGTTACTTACTTACAAATATTTTTTTATAATTTCTTGAATGAAATTTCCGTATTGTGTGTGTCATCTCTGTGGGTGTGTTGTCTAAAAAACCAGTCTGGTTGAAAACGTGGAGTTTTCGTACTGCTCACTTTTTGCAATGTGTAGGAAGCAGTGGGGAATCCCCGCTCATTTGGAAAGGTGCCAAGCAAAGGCATGCAAATATTATGTAGTTTCAAAACGTGTTTAATCACGTTTCTTGAATGAAGTATCTGTACTGTATATTCAAGAGAAGAAATCAATAAATAGACTGTTACTTACATACAAATAATTTCATAATTTCTTGAATTTAATTTCAGTATTGTGTATCTAAGAGTTGACAGAGAAAAAAAAATGTTACTTACTTACTTTCGATTTTTTTCATAATTTCTTGAATGAAGTATCTGTACTGTATATCCAAGAGGTGGAATCAATAAAGAGTTTTTTACTTACTTACAATTATTTTCATAATTTCTTGAATGAAATTTCCGTACTGTGTATCCAAGAGTTGACTTCAAGAAAGAAATGGTTACTTCTTGAGAATTTTTTCATAATTTCTTGAAATTAATTTCTACATCGTTTATCTAACTCGTGAAAACAATAAAGAGTTTGTTACTTACTTAGAATTTTGTCGTAATTTCTTGAACGAAATGTCTTTTTGTTTATCCAACAGGTGAATTCAAGAAAGAATTTACTACTTAGTTACAATTTTTTCATAATTTCTTGAATTTAATTTCTACATCGTATATCTAACTAGTGAAAACAATAAAGAGTTTGTTACTTACTTAGAATTTTGTCATAATTTCTTGAATCAAATGTCTTTTTGTTTATTCAACAAGTGAATTCAAGAAAGAATTTGCTACTTAGTTACAATTTTTTCATAATTTCTTGAATGAAATTCCCGTATTGTGTATCCAAGAGTTGACTTCAAGAAAGAAATTGTTACTTACTGAGAATTTTTCCATAATTTCTACACATGAGGTGACTTCAAGAAAGAAATTGTTACTTGCTGAGAATTTTTTCATAATTTCTTGAATTTTAAAAAATGAAATAAAGCTATGTCGACTTTGCATGTCTCTCGTGTTGTCTAAAAAACCAAAACACCAGTCTGGTTGAAAACGTGGAGTTGTTGTATTGCTCACTTTTCTCAATGTTCAGGACGCAGCGGGAAGTCCCCCTTCATCTGAAGAGGTGCCAAGGACAGGCAAGCACAGATCAGTTAGTTTCAAAAAACTTTTTTAAACATGATTCATGAATGAAGTATCTGTACTGTAAATTCAATAGGTGAGATAAATAAAGAGAGTGTTACTTACCTACAAATACTTTCATAATTTCTTGACTGAAATTTCCGTAGTGTTTATCTAAGAGTTGACTTCAAGAAAGAAATTGTTACTTACTGAGAATTTTTTCATAATTTCTTGAATTAAATTTCTACATCATGGAGCTAAGTGAAAATTGTTTGTGATAAAGAGAAAAAAAGTTACTTACTTACGATTTTTTTCATAATTTCTTTAATGAAGTATCTGTACTGTATATCCGAGAGGTGGAATCAATAAAGAGTTTGATCCGAGAGGTGACTTCAGGAAAGGATTTGTTACTTGCTTACAATTTTTTGTTACTTGCTTACAATTTTTTCATAATTTCTTAAATGAAATTTCTGCAATGTGTATCCATGAGGTGAATTCAAGAAAGAGTTTGTTACTTACTTACTTACTTACTTCCTTACTTACTTACTTACTTGCTTACTTACTTACCTACAATTTTTCGTTCTGATACCTAGATTTTGACAATGTTATCCCATGTGTTTGACAATAGATGTACGCAAATTCCTTTTCTTAAATCTTAGATTTTTTAATAGACATTCTAAACGATTTATTTTCTAGCTTAATCTAAAAAATAATGAACACATAACAATGTAATGTTTTTAATGAAATAGTGCTATGTAGAATATTAATACAAAAAGATATTATTATACATTATTAATATCAATGATTAACTTTGAACATTTTGAACCTGTTCCATAAAATGGTTCACCATATTCTCTATTGATATTGAATTTATTGTCTTCTCTTAGTTCGTAATTAGTAGAATAATCATTATTCAATTTTGAATCATACACAGTATTTACTGTTGTTTCATGAACAGGTTTAATATGCTTTTAGTATGTTGTATTATTTGATTCATTGACTGTTTGATCAATGCCAGTAATGTTTGCTGGTTCTTTGTTTTTCATCGTTTCATCTTTATATTCCATAGTGATATTTTCTGACAATAACCTTTTTATTTTTATGGCAATTTCACTGTCTATTATCACATTATTTTTACACAGGTAACAGTTAAGGCACGTAGACAAGATATGGTTTATGATATTAGTAGCAGAGTAGACCTTTCTTTTCCTCTGTGCTTTCATTCGAATGCTAATACCTAAAAGCCTACGAAATGTTTTATCAATAGGAAGCATGTTACCTATTGCAATAGCTTGAATATATCCCTCTTCATCAACTCTTATTTTTATGTTGGCATTCTCTTAGAGTACTAACAACTCTGGACATGATACTTTCCCATATCCACCAATTGTATAATTGAAGTTTTTTGGTACTCCGAAGAAATTTAATTCCATAGTGTCATGACAACGCACGCATACGTTTCCAATAGTGCTACCACTTGTACTTGTTTCATATTTCAAATACTTCTCCGTGTCAGCATTCAATACTACAATAATCATAGCATGTGAACAAATTTCTAATGGGGGGTTATCCAAAAGTTCAATATGCACCTACTCTTTGATCGTATTTTTTTAATTAATTTTTTTATTTATGGCAGTGACGTTTGATGGTACTTTTTTTTTCATCGATTAATCTTTATATTCCTTAGTGATATTTTCTGCAAATGCCCTTTTTATTTTTCCGGCAATTTCACTGTCTATTACAACATTATTTTTACAAAGATAACAGTTTCGGCACGTCGACAAGATATGGTTTATGATATTAGTAGAAGAGTATGCATGTCTTCTTTTGATCTTCCGTTGAATGCTAATACCCGAAAGTTGACGATGGGGTGTAACAATAGGTAGCATGATACCACAAGCACTGGCAAGAAGATGTCCCTCTTCATCAACTATTATTTTTATGTTGGCATTTTGTTTGAGTGCTATCATCTCTGGATATCTCACTCTTGCATATCCACCATAAGAAGAGTTGAATTTTTTTGTACTCCAAAGAAGTTAAATTCCTTACTGTCATGACAATGCACACATACATTTCCAATAGTGCTACCATTTTTACTTGTTTCATAGTTTAAATACTTCTCCTTGTCAGCATTCAATGCTACTATAACATTGACATGTGAACACACTTTATTAAAATGCCCCATCTTCACTTTTTTAAAAGATATGACTTATGTGTTTATTGTACTACTGCGTAAAAAATACTGATTTAATACATGCAATAGACTAGGTAGTGTCAATATCCGGACATAGAATATCAGTGGGAAAGCCACATTGTGTCTATTACCAATCACATAGTAAAATTTTTTTAGCCTTAATCATATTTTATAATTTTAATATACGTACAAAAAAAAAAGTTGAATAGTTTAGAAGTTTAAAAAAATATTTTGATTTTATGAAAAAAAAAAATATTGAATTAGAACCATAAGTCCTCAATATTATGAGTATACGAAACTGGACTTAAGTTTAACATTTGAATCAGAGAATTGACCTAAGTTTCACATTTGAACGAGAGAATTGTATTTTCCATAATTTTCTTACAGGAAACTAGAGTTTATGGTAAAAAACCCTTATTAGCTCAGATTCTATAGAAATAGTTTATTTTTCAATCCATACCTGGACTTAAGTTTCAACTATGAGCCAACAAATTGTATTTTCCATAATTTTCTTACAAAAAACTAGATTTTACGGTCAAAAACCCTTATTAGCTTAGAATTTTCCCGAGCAACTCGCCTTCCACTAACAATATGATAATGCTTATTTGTTCTAATCAATCCGTCTCCCCCAAAACACTGTTAGTACAGTTATTTTTAAAATTTTTTATTTCATATCGACACAACGGGTTTTTCTCTCGCAAGATTGACCCCACTCTAAATACGCTCAAACATCATTTTGCCAATCAACCAATCTCCTCCAAAACCCTTTTCAGTCATTTCTTGTTAAAAAATTTCTATTTTAACTCATTCACACGGTTTTTTCCACATTTGAACCAGAGAATGGACCTAAGTTTCATATTTGAACGAGAGAATTGTATTTTCCATAATTTTCTTACAGGAAACTAGAGTTTATGGTCAAAAACCCTTATTAGCTCAGATTCTACAGAAATAGTTTATTTTTCGATCCATACCTGGACTTAAGTTTCACCTATGAGCCAACGAATTGTATTTTCCATAATTTTCTTACAAAAAACTAGAGTTTACGGTCAAAAACCCTTATTAGCTTAGATTTTTCGCTAGCAACTCGACCTCCACTTTAACTTCGCTAATACATCCTTCTGCCAATCAACTCATCTCCCCCAAAACACTTTTCAGCCATTTCTTGTTAAAATTTTTTATTTCAACTCATCCACACGGGGTTTTCTCTTGCAACTTTTTTAATGGGCACCAAGTAAAGAAAAATGACACGGAATCAGACAACCGAGTCTCTCAAACCCCGTAAAGCTCTTTTAAAATATACAAGAACTACTTATTTAACACAAAAATATCGTTTTTAATGAACACTAAGTAAATAAAAATCAAACGTACTCAGGTAACAGAGTGTCTCAAACCCCCGTAAATCTCTTTTAAAATATATAAGAACTAATTATTTAACACAAAATTTTTTTTTTTAATTGTTTACCAGTAAAGAAACACCACCCGGAACCGCCCCTGACACGCGCAGCGTAATGACAAGCCGCACATTTAAGAGAATCGAACGGGTACATACCCTCTGAGACGAGCATGCGGGGGGGGCAGAAGCTCTTAAAATAGCAAGGGAATTCCTATACACGCAAGCAAATAACATGGGAATTCCTATACATGCAAGCAAATAACACGGGAATTCCTATACACGCAAGCAAAATAACTTGGAAATTCGTATACATTCAATCACATAACTTGGGACTTCCTATACATGCAAGCAAAAAACATGGGAATTCCTATACACACAAGCAAATAACAAGGGAATTCCTATACACGCAAGCAAATAACTTGGGAATTCCTATACATGCAAGCAAATAACAAGGGAATTCCTATACACGCAAGATAATACCATGGGAATTTCAATACACGAAAGCCAATAAAATAGGAATTACTATACAAGCAAGCAAATGAGATGGGAATTCCTATACACGCAAGCAAATAACAAGGGAATTCCTATACAGGCAAGCAAATAACATGGGAATTCCTATACATGCAAGCAAATAACATGGGAATTCCTATACATGCAAGCAAATAACATGGGAATTCCTATACAAGCAAGCAAATAACATCGGAATTCCTATACAGGCAAGCAAATAACAAGGGAATATCTATACCTGCAAGCAAATAACATGAGAATTCCTATACAAGCAAGCAAATAACATGTGGATTCCTATACACGCAAGCAAATAACAAGGGAATTCCTATACATGCAATCAAATAACCTGGGAATTACTATACACGCAATCAAAATAACTTGTGAATTCCTATACCTGCAAGCAAATAACATGGGGTTTCCTATACAAGCAAGCAAATAACAAGGGAATTCCTATACACGCAAGCAAATAACTTGGGAATTCCTATACAGGCAAGCAAATAACATAACCATTTCTTTTATTCAAATCCCAACCACAAATCAAGTTATTGTATATTGAACAACCTCTGATTGGCTCATAAAAATGCCCACGTCAAACGGTACATTCATTGTGCAATTCTTATCAAAAACAAAAAGTTTTATACCCCTTTTTCCAATGAGAGTTAGCTTTAGCAACGACACATTCCCAAAAAACTAGTCTTGACTAAAGGCAATTGTCCAAAAAATCAATCACTCTAGGACCCGGTATTGCTGAACTTTGAAATTACGCAAATCCTCTTGACAAAGAGTGTAATGACCGAGTGTAATGACCTGTTTACCTACCAGAAAAACCTGTTTGGTACGGGGGCCTCTCAGAAATAGAACCTTGGTATATACTTGTGCCTCCAGGGCATAACTTACAACCCTTGCTCTGAGGGCTCTGAGGAGGTTATCATCCTCAAAGACGTAATTTCTAGAACTTTAACTACGTTGAACAAAATGGCTATCTAAAAATTTTGATTGGAGGTGTTTGGGGAAAAGGTCGGTGTGAGAGGTGGGTTAGTTATCCTCCAATCACTTTCGAATATTAAAAAAGGCACGAGCCATTCTAATTACCCCCAGGGCATAACTTACAACCCTTGCCCTGAGGTCATCCTTAAAGACCTAGTTTCCAGAACTTTCAACTACGTGTACAAAATGGCTATCTCAAAATTTTGATTGGATGCGTTTGGGGAAATGGCTGGTATGAGAGGGGTGTTAGTTATCCTACAATCACTTTCGAATATTAAAAAGGGCACAAGCCATTCTAATTTACAATCGAATTAGCCCTTTTTGAATTTTCTACAACATCGCTATCTATAAAAACCTTATATGCCTCCAGGGCATAACTTACAACCCTTGCTCTGAGGGCTCTGAGGAGGTTATCATCCTCAAAGACGTAATTTCTAGAACTTTAACTACATTGAACAAAATGGCTATCTAAAAATTTTGATTGGAGGTGTTTGGGGAAAAGGTCGGTGTGAGAGGGGGGTTAGTTGCCCTCCAATCACTTTTGACTTTAAAAAAGGGTACTATCCCTTTGAATTTCCAATCAAATTAGCCGTTTTTCAAATTTCTACGACAAAGCTTTCAATAAAAACCTTATATGCCCCCAGGGCATAACTTACAACCCTTACCCTGAGGGCTGTGTGGGGGGGAGTGTCATCTTTAAAGATATAATTTTCGGACCTTTCAACTATTTTTAATAAAATGGTTATCTAAAAAGTTGGATTGGATGTGTCTGGATAAATGGTCGGCGTGCAAAGGGTTTTATTTGCCTTCCAGTCACTTTCGACTATTAAAAAGAGCACTAGCCATTTCAATTTCCAATCAAATGAGCCCTATTCGAAGTTTCTACGACAACTCCTTCGACACGAAGTACCCTAGTATGGAAAAAAATAACTCGATACGAAGTCTTCCAAAAATGTTGGTGGAGTGGTTGACGTGAGAGGGGGATTAGTTGCCTTTGAATTACTTTCAGCTATTAAAAAGGGCACTAGCCCTTTGAATTTCCAATCAAATGAGCCCTTTTTCAAGTTTTTACGACAACGCTTTCAATAAAAACCTTATATGCCCCCAGGGCATAACTTAAACCCTTGCCCTAAAGACTGTGGGGGGAGTGTCCAGCTCAAAGATATAATTTCTGGACCTTTCAACTGCGTTGAACAAAATGGATATCTAAAAATTTTGACTGGATGTGTTTGTGGAAATTTTGGGCGTGGAAGGGGTGTTAGTTACCCTCCAATCACTTTCGACTATTAAAAAGGACACTAGCCTTTTTAATTTCCAATGGAATGAACCCTTCTTGAAGTTTCTACGACAACGCTTTCTATAAAGACCTTATATACACCCAGGGCATAACTTACAACCCTTGCCCTGAGGCCTGTGGGGGAGTGTCCTCCTCAAAAATATCATTTCTATCTGGAAAACAACTATGCTGAACAAAATGGCTATCTCAAAATTTTGATTGGATGTGTTGGGGAGATGGTGGGCGTGGAAGGGGTATTAGTTGCCTTCCAATCTTATCGACTATTAAAAAGGGCACTAGCCATTCCAATTTCCAATCGAATGAGCCCTTTTTGAAGTTTCTACGACAACTCCTTCGATACGAAGTGTACAGGTATGAAAAAAATAATACATTGTGCCCACATCGTTCTTTACTTAGGCAGCGCATTTGCGCTGCCTGTGAAAGAGGTACTATTGTTTGTTTTTTTTCCCCGGAGCTGACAAGGTAAAATGATTAATTGCGTAATGTATATAGAGGGACGTTTTAAACAAACAGAGGCATCAGAGAAGGGTAGCAGTTGTGGAGATAGTGTGCTGGAAAATATCAATTTTATTCCACACTGGGGCCAAATGTAATCGAGGCCAAACTCTCAGATAGTCAATTAGCTTTAAAAAATTAAAAACCCTAATCTGAAACCTTTTAATTTCTGAGAATTCGTCACGGTATGACATTTTCCGTCAATAAACGTGCATCAAGTCTTGGTAAAATTTTGGATTATTGCAGACAATAATTTCGCAGTTTCGACTGATTCATGTGGTCCTTCGTCCATTTATTCATAGTGCTACTTAATTTTTATACTAGTTCTCAAAGAAAGAGAAGGCAACTGGACCCTTCTGTGAGATAGTGATGCCTTAAGCCCCAAAAAGCGATTTTAAGACCCAGGTTTTCCAGCTTATTGTGGGAGAGATCATTCAGATCAGTATGAATAATAATAATAATAATAAGGGTTTTTATTTAAATCAAACAAATAAATAAATCAACCTCCAGAAGCGAACTTGTTTAGGCGATACACCCTTAAAAAGAAAGAAAACCTGATATATACATCGCTATCAACAACGTAAAAAAAAATAAAAAAAAAAAAAAAAAAAAACACGCACGGCACAACCTCCTCCAACTTATTGCAACTCCTAAAATAAAAACCCAACCTTAACTAATTATCACCGTCCTCTCACTACCACCCTCACACAACCACAATAAAAAATAACCAAAATACAACTGAGAGACCACTCAAGAGAAAATCGCTAAGAAATATTATACTCACCAAAACAGAGATTTTAACCTACTCCTAAAACTAGAAATATTTTCTTCAACTAATAATTCATTTGGTAAACTATTATAAAACCCTGGTCCCACATGACGGACAGTTAAGAATGATCTTCGAGTTGAAAGCCTGAGGTAGTCTTATCTGGGATGCTGTTCTGGTTGAGTATTCATGGACATTACATCCAGCCACGAACATTTGACCGAAACATTTTGGCAACAATCCACGCTCATATTTAAACAAAAACAAAGCTGAATAAAATTTAGAAACTCCATGTAAAGGCAGAATATGTCGTTCAACATATCTCCTTCTCACTGATGCACCTTTTTTATCGCCACAAAGCACTCTAATAGCTGAGTTCTGCATCGCACGAAGCGGAAGTAGATGTGTCGGGAAAGTACTCGACGAAACGACATTACAGTACAAAAGGTACGGGTGAACATTAGAAAAATACAAAGACCTTATTACATCACAGGGGAAAAAATTCTTCAGCTTTCTCATAATCCCAACATTCCTTGCAATCCTACTACTTAACAACTCTATATGTGGTTTATAACTTAAACATTCTTCTATCAGGACACCAAGGTACTTGAAAGTCTTTAGTCGCTGGATTGAAGTATCAACAAGTCTATGCTCATTAATCCATGGATAGTAATTGGGGTTTCTTGAACCCCTCTTGAACTAGAAACTGTGATTTATTGTTATTTAACCTCAGTTTGTTAGCTCTAGTCCATTTCCCAATTTGGTTCATACTACTACTACTAACAACTCACCGCAGCACCAATACGCCTGAGGCCAACACAGCTACGCACGCTCCTCCTCCACCCCAATATATTCAAAGCCTCCCTTTTTACACCCGCCCACGAAGTTCCCATTTCCTTTAAATCTTTCTTTTTGACGTCCTCCCAACCCAGACGGGGACCACCTGCTTTCCGTTTAGCCCTATATGGTTGGCCGAAAAGAACAATCTTCGGCAATCTGTCATCCTTCATCCGCACAACGTGCCCTAACCACCTCGACCTTTCTTTCATTATAGCCCTAGAGAGCGGTATTGAACCACATTTTTCGTATAGACTATTGTTTGAAATATGGTCAGTCAGCCAGGTACCCAGAACAATCCTTAAGCAATTTCTTTGGAAAACATATAGCAAATCTTGATCCGCTTTTCGGAGCGTCCACGCTTCAGAGTCATATTTGACCACTGTCATCACTGTAGCTTCTAATATTCTAATCTTGGTTTGCAGACTTATCTTCCTATTCTTCCAGATTTTTTTTAACTGTGAAAAAACACCCTGAGCCTTGGCTATTCTATTTTTAACAACTTCACTGCTCCCACCATCTTTACTAATAATACTACCAAGGTAAGTGAAGCTGCCCACCTGATCAACCTTTTCATCACCCAACGTTACCTTTTCATCTTCACTTATTCCTAGCCTTAGTGACTTAGTCTTCCTAACATTAATTTTCAAACCAATTCTAGCACCCTGAACTCGCAAAACCTCTAAAACTTCATGCGAACGTCACCAAAAACAGAACGGCCTGATCCGTCGACATTCCTCTTCGGAATCCAAACTTGGTTGGACTTAGAAGTCTCCGCGATTCTAGAAACTCAACCATTCTAGCATTTATTATCTTTTCAAACACTCTATAATCATGGAAAGAATTCTTATCACTACCTTTAAATAACGGAATAACTTTAGCCGAGTTAAAGCAATCAGGAAAAATACCACATTTCATACACTGATCGAATAGGTACACCAAATGCTCTGATACAACTGGAAATACATGCTTCAAAACATTCAGGGAAAAATAATCACTACCTGCGGCATTATTCTTCACGCTCCAAACTGTCTTCCGGAGCTCCTCAACATTAATCGGAAGCAAAAGAGCAGAAACATCACTAGCCACAGGTAAAAACTGAACAAAAGACTCTTCTACAGAGGAGGAGGATCCTGTACCTGCCATATTAATGGAAGGAAAGAGCAATATAACCTTAACTGCAAGGAATACATTTGTAATAGCATTAAAGACGTGTGTTCAGAAGACGCATGCTCCTGTCATGTTTTTTAGAACTTGTGAGCGTAGAATGAACTGAACTGAGGGGCTTGAACTAAGAGGAATTCTGAACTGAGAGACAAGTAGGTGGACAGCACACCAAGATCAGATTTTCGACTGATCTGATGAGAGTTTGGCCCAATTTGGTGCACGGTATCGACATACCCTATAAGGATGCGTCAGCTTCCAAAGTTAATCTATAATCCTGCGTGGTGATGCGTATGGTTATGCTGCAGTATATTGTGTGTTGTATGATTTACTCACTATAAACAAGTTCAAAACGAAAATAACTAAATTAATTCCAATAAATATTGATGAAAGTAAAAAGTTCCTTTAAAATCTAAAACAAGCAGAAATTAGCCTAAACCTGAGAGAGCTGCCAACCTTCGTAGCCCTTCCATTCTTTTGCTTAAGTCAAACTTGAACTTCGCTAAAAGCTAACTAAAATGCACCAGACGTTCTTTGCCAGACGGTAATTGCATGTGTTCTATTCACCTATTGGCTTTCAAAACGTTTTAACTGAAAATTTTACTTTGCTAAGAGAATACGCTTAAACTCTCAGAATATCCACTCTCAAAACATTATAATGAAAGTTAAGTTTTGCCGTAAAGGGTGAGGGGGGTGGTTTAGTTTATTTAGTAAATTAAAACATATATTTAAAATATGGGAAGTAAATCAGACAAAGGAGTATCCGTATAGATACTATAGTCTGGAAACGGTACAATTTTCAGATTATTGGTCTATGTTTGCTCTAAATAATTCAGATTATTAACTATATATAATTGTGGCTCTTTGTTACTATTTGTTTTCTTTTTATATACATATATAAAATGTCTAGGAAGCACTGAAGACAATTTTTTAAGAAATTCAACATATACAAAATTGAATCTACATTACTTAACATAGGATAAGTTTCTCACTAAAATCAGGCCTTTGGTGTCGGTGCTCTTTGGAATTTAAATTGAAGTGGTAGTTAGTCGATATTGGGAGACAAAGGCCTCTAAAGTTTTGATAGTAGCTTGCTATTTCTGGTACCGGACAAAGTAAAAAAAAAAAAAAAAAAACGGCATGATATTATTCACCTGAATACAAGGAGCTAAAGAGTTCTGTGTGTTACACGGAAACTGCATAACTAAATCATTTCTTATCTCTGACAGATTTTTAAATAGAGTTCCATGGGTGGCCGCCGTTTACCCCCTCTCAAAAAACCCACGGAAAATACCCCCCGTGGATAATAACCCCCTGCGGGAAAATACCCCCCCCCCCTCGGAAAACAGCCCCCGGAAAATATCCACGCGGAAAATCCCCTCTCAGAAAATACCCCACCAAAAAGATATCCCTTCCTGCGGCTGGCTGGTCTCCAATCACTTTCGAACTATAAAAAGGAATATAAAGTTTAATTTTTGATCTAATGAGCACACTCCGAAGTTTTCAAACAGTTCGTGGTAACGAACTGTAAGTAAGGAGCGACCCGGCTCAATGGTAACCGAAACTCTAGAAAACGGGTTTTTGATACCAATAGATATATCAAAAGAATCAGATTTCAATGCTGATTTCAAATATATAACTTTCATCAAGTTTAGTGCTACCCATCAAAAGTTACGCGCCTGAGAAAATTTGTCTGATTTTCAAAAAAAGGGGGAAAGACCCCCTAAAAGTTATAGAACCTTAATGAAAATCACACCATCATATTCAGCGTATCAGAGAAACCTACTGTAGAGGTTTCAAGCTCCTATCTACAAAAATGTGTAATTTTCCATTTTTTTCGAGAAGAAAGATCACGGATGTTTGTTTATTTGTTTGTTTTTTGTTTTTTTTTCCCCAGGGGTGATCGTATCGACCCAGCGGTCCTAGAATATCGTGGGAGGGCTCATTGGAACGCAAATTAAAAGTTCTAGTGCCCTTTTTAAGTGACCAAAAAAAATGGAGGGCAACTAGGCCCCCTCCCACGCTTATTTTTTTCCCAAAGTCACCCGATCAAAATTTGATATAGCCATTTTGTTCAGCATGGTCGACAATATGATAAATATGTCTTTTAGGATGACTTAATCCCCCGAAGTTCCCAGAGGGAGGGCTAAAAGTTATGAACTTTACCCAATGTTAACATATAGTATTGGTTATTGGGAAGTATACAGAAGTTTTCAGGAGCTTTTTTTCTGGTAGTGGGAGGGAAGGGTGGGTCGGTGGTTATGTTGGAGGATCTGTTCATGAAGGAAGTTTTCATGGGGGAAGGGAAATTGCCATGAAGGGGGCGCCGGACTTGCCAGCATTATTTATTGGTTATTGGGAAGTATACAACCATTTTCAGGAAGGATTTTTTCTGGAGGAGGGGGGGCTAGAGGAGGGGGTTACTCTGGAGAATATTTCCGTGGAGGATGTTTCTTTGGGGTAAGGGACATTTCTATGAAAGGTATGCCGGAATTCCAAGCATTATTTAAAAAACGATCAGAAATTAAATAAAAAAACAAGTTTTTTCAACTGAAATGTAAGAAGGAATATTAGAACTTAAAACGAACAGAAATTATAACGTATGTGAGGGGGTTCTCCCCCAAGTCAATACCAAGCTCTTTAAGCGACATTTTTTTTTTATTGCTTTAAAAATATGTATATATTCTAAATAAACGGCCATTGTGATTCAGGGGTTTGTGTATAAAATTTTTTTTTAAATTTTAACGTAAAGAGTGTAGTATTGACTAAGGGGAGAACCCCCTCATATACGTAATAACATGTACGTAATAAAAAAAACAATAAAAAAACAAGCGATACGGCTCTATAGTAATCGAAACTTTTAAATACGGAATTTTGATGTCAATAAATCTATCAAAAGAATGAGCTTATAATGCTGATTCTAAATATATAAATTTTATTAAGTTTAGTATTACTCATCAAAGGCTACGAGCCTGAAAAAATTTACTCGAATTTTTAAAGAGGGGCCCCTACAAGTGAGAGAATTTTAATGAAAATCACACCGTCAGATTCAGTGTATCAGAAAACCCTTTTACATAGGTTTCAAGCTCATATCTGCAAAAATCTGCAACTTTGTATTTTTTGCCAGAAACAAAATATACGAATATAGAAGTTAGTTACGTAAGTTAATTTGTAAAGACATCCATTTAGCAAAAGAAAAGTAAAATTTTTATGAAAATAAAAGCTGCATTAACTAAAAAACGATCAGAAATTAAATAAAAAAAATCAAGTTTTTAAAACTGAAAGTAAGGAGCGACATTAAAACTTAAAACGAACAGGAATTATTCCATATACGAAAGGGGCTGTCCCCTCCTCAACGCCTCGCTCTTTACGCTAAAGTTTGACTCTGTCTCACAACTTTATTTTTTAAAACAATAAACAATTTTAGCGTAAAGAGCGAGGCGTTGAGGAGGGGACAGCCCCTTTCATATATGGAATAATTTCTGTTCGTTTTAAGTTTTAATGTCGCTCCTTACTTTCAGTTTAAAAAACTTGTTTTTTTTTATTTAATTACAATCTAAAGCTAGAGGTGTGGACGAGGAAGGTACGGTCCCCCTCCTATACGGAAAAATTTTGCTCATTTGGGGTTTAATGCTACTCTTTACTTTCATAATAACAGCGTAGACCAGAAAAATTCCCAGAAATCATAAGGATCAATTTCACATTTCTGATACATTTTTTAAAGTTTGTTTTGTAACCCCCACCCCGAAAAAATACCCCGCCCCCAAACAAAATCCTGGTTACGTCCCTGGGGACTATACATCAATTTCTACGTCCACCCTCCCCTCGTCTCTACCTTATAACTATTCTGTATTTATCTGATGGCTCAATGAGAGCTGGGATGTTTAAGTACTGAAATGTACCCTTTGGGTTATCTCCCTCCCTCCCTAACTACAAAACAATCAGAGAAGCCCATTGTAGAAGTTTAAGTGCCTTTTTAAGTTTTTTATTTGTCCATTGGTTACAGATGGTATGTTATTGGGAAACATATGCACATTTTTCGCGGTGGTGTTTTCTGCAGGAGGGATTGTTTGGGGGAATTTTCAGTGGGAATAAAATTTTTGTGAAAAATTTCCTTTCAGCTGCGATGTATTTTCCACGGGGGGCATTTTCCAGGGGGTGTTTTTCAGGGGGCATTTTTAGGGAGGGGGGATACTTTCCGCACGGGATATTTTCTGTGGGGGGGATAAACGTATAGAACCAGTTCCAAGGGGTGAGCTTCTGAGAAATTTTTCCCGCATTTTTCTCGGTTAAATCAATTATGGATACTTAATATAAGATATATAACGTTTTAATCCTTATGACTTTATATTTTTGGTTTTTGAGCGAATGGGGTGGAGGAATACATCAAAGAAGGATTGTTTCCAAATTTGTACATCTATATTAAAGATTTATGCATTCCTAGAACATCTGTTTTAGCACGCACTGGTCCGATCACTCCCTTTTCTTGGGTACCCGGGTCTTTAGTTTTACTGACAGGATAATTCAGAACTGCTGTCGAAAATTAAAAGTACTTATCTTTCATTTGAAGAATTTTTCTATTTTTACATTCAAATTTTATTTCGATTATTATATTTGTATGTTTTTATGTAGTTTGATTATGATACTAGTTATTATAATTGATAATAACTATATATATTGACAATAACAACATAAATCTTGTATCAATGTATACATTAAAAGAATATACTTTTTTTGCTCATTTGAATAAAATAATATATAACCACAATCATCTTTTCCGTAATCTACGATATTCACCGTGATTAAGATGAGAAAATTAATATTTTTTGCGATAAAACTAAATTACATTTAGAATTTATTATAATATAATTTATTCAGGGATTAAAATAAAATATCGATTCTAGTTGGTTAGATTAAACATAAGAAAGCGCCTATAAAAATATTAGATAAAAAGAGCAAAGCTTACAGTACAAAGGTCATACCACAGAACTGCACACACTTAGACAGCAAAATAAAAATATTACAAAATGAAACACCTTTCAACAATTTGTGTTTATATTTGAAAAATTTTATACAATTAAAATATTTGGTCGGCGTAATATCCCAAGAGTAAGATCTTCTAGATTTTGCTGTAAATTGCCCAGCAATTAGTCATTTTATCTTTTTCATGAATATATTTTAGGCAATCAACGACCTGGTAGGAAAGACTGTTTCAAGGGTTGGCCAATTTCTTTCAGTGGTCTTTAGGAAACATGTTCAACACCATTTCAGTGAGTTTTTCTTCAAATTGACTTATAGATATTTCTTATTGGACTCTTTCACCAGAAATATTATCAATTTCGTATTTAAAAAACCTATATGCGTTTTCGAGACGTACAGGGAATGCCTAGTTATCTATGAAAATACAACTTGAAAATACCAAGGACAGTGAAAATCAAACATTATTGCTGAACTGGTTGATTAGAAAATTGTACCACTATATTTATCATAAAAAAGAAAAAATTGAGGGAAAAAATGCAAAAAAAGGATATATTAAAATCAATTTTTAATATAAAAAAAATCTCTATACGCAGCTATTCAGTTTTTGGTACCAGTGGGTACTAAATTAAAAAAAAAAAAACTAAAGCAGGAGTGAAAATTCGGAAAAAAATTAAAACATATGACACCAAAAAGCTCAAGAAGGCGGTGACATTCCTTTGAAGGTATAATTGCTTTTGGGAATCTACAGGTTGTAACGTTTGAATTTTTAAGGACAAATAGGGTTGTCAAGTTTAACTAATTATTTTTATTTATATTCACTGTTCAGGGTGGCAACACTGACGAAAATGTGGTGCTGCCCTAAAAATTTCATGTCTGTGAGACAAGTAAACCAAAATCTTAGAAAATTGTAGTTTTTAGGTATAAATAGACCTAAGGATCCTATAGGGCACAGGGGTAGATCTAAAGAAAACTCTTGGGGGAAGCCCCAGTGTGACAAGGGCACTAATGAGCAAAAACTTGGAGGGGGGGGGGGAATAAAGGCGCCTA
Source organism: Artemia sp. Qi Xiang Cuo (assembly GCF_049724085.1). Classification (NCBI taxonomy): domain Eukaryota; kingdom Metazoa; phylum Arthropoda; class Branchiopoda; order Anostraca; family Artemiidae; genus Artemia; species Artemia sp. Qi Xiang Cuo. The sequence continues at coordinate 81,498,476 of NC_142798.1, read as the reverse complement.
TAATTAACCAAATTGACAATTTAAAAAAAAATAAGAGTGAATTAAAAAAAAAAACAGAGTGAATTAAAAAAAAAAAAAACACAGAGAAAGAGGGTGCCAGAAAAAATATGGGGGGGGGTGCCACCCGGATTCCTGGACCCGTCAGTGATGGGACAAGAAATGTTATATTTGTGTCCTTAGTATTTTAAGAGCCATTCAACTGCTTTCATAAGAAAAAAGAAGTAAACAACTTAACTGAATTGACCGTGCCCCGAAACTCTAAAAAGAACAAAAAAAAAAAAAATGATACTTACTTGTAGTTTCTTGAACAAGAATGTAAATAGTGCTGAAATGGTGATTATCTAAGGAAAAAGTGATCGTGTTTAAATTATACATATTTTAACAGAAACCCATAAATTAATTCTTCCTCCCTCTTTGAGTGGTTAAGCTCCTACGGCCCTATAACTAAAAAAGGGCATGCAATCTTGTTGCTTATTTTGACTGTACCGCTCAATCGTCTTTGTTTTTGCAATTCAATGTATTTTGAAGTTTTGTTAAACTTACTTGACTAAAAACTACTTACTTGACTATGCTCTTTAACTGTAAAAATAGATACTTACGCGTAGTTTCTTGTACTAGAATAGTGACCCCATGTAAATCATGTTGAACTGTTACCAAGTGTCTGCTATCTGGTGACATATATGGCGTGCCATGAAGAGAGGCTTTATGAGTCAACACAATATCCGTCAAATAGTCTAATACTATTTGTCCAGTAGGACGACGAGTCACAGGTTCCTCGCACTCCATTATCACTAATCCGTCTAGAGAAAGATGAATCAGAGTTAGGGGAAATTGTTTCTAAGACACAAAAGATGTAGATTTCTTAATAGAAATGGAAAATTTAGATGATTTAGCTCGTAGGATTAATTCACTGGTGATTTGAATCAGAATATGTAGGTTAGGTATTTAGCAGTATTTACGTTAGCAGTGTTTGAAGTATGTACGAAAAATTATTCCTACGTTATTTGATCTGGCCGTATCAAACAGTTCGTTGTAACGAACTGAAAGTTAGGAGCCACCCGGCTCGATAGTACCCAAAACTCTAAAAAACGGAATTTTGATACTAATAGACACATCAAAAGAATCGGCTTATGCTGATTTCAAATATATAAGTTTCATTAAATATAGTCTTACTCATCAAAGGCTATGAACCTGAGAACATTTGCCTGATTTCGAAAAAAGGGGGAAACGCCCCCTAAAAGTAATAGAATCTTACAACATGAATCTTATAAAATGATACCATCAAATTCAGCGTATCAGAGAGCCCTACTGTAGAGGTTTTTTGCTCCTATCAGCAAAAACGTGGAATCTTGGATTTTTTTTTGCCAAGACAAAGATTACGGATGCGTGTTTATTTGTTGTTTTTTTTTTGTTTTTCCCACGGGTGATTGTTTCGACCCAGTGGTTCTAGAATATCGGGAGAGGGCTCATTCAAACGGAAATTGAAAGTTCCAGTGCCCTTTTTAAGTAACCAAAAATATTCTAGGGGAACTAAACCCCCTCCCACGCCTCTTTTTTCTCAAAATTGTCCGATCAAAATTTTGAGATAGCTATTTCATTCAGCATAGTTGAAGTGCCAAAAAACTCCGCCTTTGGAGATATCATTGCCCCTCCCCACAGCCCGTGTGGGGAAAGGTCTTTAAATTAAAAATTTTTCTTATTGCTTACGTATAGTATTTGTTATTGGGAAGTATGCATACATTTTTAGGGGGGGGGCGAATTTTCTGCCCAGGGGGAGAATTTTCCATGGGGACGGAAGTTTCCGGTGGGTAAATTTTTCAGGGGAAACTTTACACTGGGGGAATTTTCCAGAATTCCTATACAAAATTCTTCTTATGTCTTGCTTTCTCTTTGCCGACTCAATTTTACGCATGGAGATATTAAGGGCAATTGTACGAGGTAAATTTTCCTTGGGAATGAATTGTCTAGAGGATATATCTGCGGAGAAGAGGGATATTTCCGTGCAGATGGAGCCAGATTTCCTGGCGTTTTGCACTGAAAGTAAGGTTGGCAACTGAAAGTAAGAAGCTACATTGAAATTTAAAACAAACAGAAATTATTACATATATGAGTGGGATTGCTGCTCCTCAACACCTCACTCTTTACACTAAAGTTTGAAATTTGTCCCAATTCTTTAAGGTGTTGAGGAGGAGCAACCCCCCTCATATACGTCTAATTTCTGTTCGCTTAATGTTTTAATGTTGCTCCTTATTTTCAGTTGAAAAAAAACTTCTTTTTATTTAGTCAAGGAGGCACACTTGTGCCTCTTTAAAGAGGCGACCCACCACAACGTTAAGTGATTTCCGGTCCTAGCTGTTGCAGAGAGACGGTGGTGATCGCATTTTGTAGCCTAAGCTCAAACTAAAAAACATGCAAAATTTCACCCCCGCCGACTTTTTCTTCATGGGGGAAAGCAGGCCGGAATTTTCGACCCTCCCCCCAAAGCTCCCCTTTAACGTTTTTCGATCGGGCTGAAATATAGAGGATAAGCTTTTCCAGGGCCTGGAAACTCATCCTCAAAATTTCAGCTCAATCCGATCACTCCTTCCCTGTTTTCCAAAAACCAAATATAGCCACTTAATGTTCATCAAGTTATTTTTTTATCAGCCAAGCCTACAGGCCACAGTTGGCAACGGATCCGGGTGAATGAGGACTCATTCGAACCGGAATTTGACCTGTTAGGGCCTTTTGATATTTTCTGACCGAAAAAATTATCCCCCGAATTTACATTTACGAAAAACCTCGTTTTCCTATAAGAGCCCATGTTAATTTTCGAAATTCCTAAAATCATAGTGTTTCATTATTAAATTAGATCAAAATAGTCCTCTTAACCTGACAAGACCGACTGCAAGCTTCCAAAAATTCCAGATCTTTCCCAGAAGCTTTTTTTGTCGAAAAACGAAAATCTTACTTTGTATTTGCTTGCGTCGAAAATAGATTGCAGAGACTAAAAATAATTTAAAAAGAGTCTCCGATAGTACAGTGATAACTATTCCTGTCTGTCATGCGGAATATCGGGATTCGATTCCCCGTCAGAGTGAATTTTTATATATTGAATTTAAAGTAGTATCTCATAAATTTAAAGTTTAGAAAAGAAACTCAGTTTCTTTTTTAAATCCAATCTATTAAATCCTTCGGCTCAACAGGCGTCTCCAGAAGAAAATCACAGTCGGCCTTCAGCTTACAGGTAAGTCTCCACTGCTTTGATAACATGCCGTATACCCGCATGCTCGAAGAAAAGTTGAAAAAAGAAAATCTTACTGTGCATTTGATTTGAGTATTCAGGAATTAAAAACCTTAACACAAGAATCTTCAAAAGTGGGGGGTTTGGGGGGGTGGCAGCCCCACAACTTTAACTCCTGACACGATCAGCTAACAGTTAGTCAAGCAATAATAAGTAATAAACTGTACAAAAACGTGTAGAAATTATTTGAAAAAAACTAAGTTTTCGAAAGAGTTAAAGAGGCTGAATCACAAGTTCGAACCTTAAAACGTACAGGGATTAGGAGGTACAGTTGGGGGGCTCCCGCCCCCCCAAACTCCCTGCTTTTGTAGCCTCTTTTTTTAAGATTTTTATTTTGGGGGTCTGCCGCCCACCGCAACCCCCACTTTTTCCCTTGCAAAGAAATGCTTTGCAACACGAACACAGTCTGCTTGAATTTTTTACCGTAAGAACATCCTATTGCATCTCTTTGATTAGAAACAGTACTGAGCCTGTTTGCTGGATTTTTTACAGGAGATTTTTCCCTAACCGATAACAAGTTATAATGTGATGAACTTAACAATTTTGAACAGAAAAAACAGGGAACAGAAGAAGGGCTCAGCATAAACAAGCAATTTAGGTTCAGGTAGGTTCAGGTTCATCTATTTTTCCATCATACCTAATCACACTGAATACATAACTATACCTGGCACAGAGACAAGTTTGTAGTTATAACTGTAACAGACTGAGTTGTCATTACTAAATTCTCTGAAGATTTAAAAAAAATGCCATTGAAACAGTTTCATTCGTGTTGGTACCAACTGATTGCAGGCTACAGGACTTAAAAAAACCTTAACAAAAGAGGCTGCAAAAGCGGGGGGCTTGGGGGCGGGAGCCCCCAACTGTACCCCCTAATCCCTGTATGTTTTAAGGTTCGAACTTGTGACTCAGCCTCTTTAACTCTTTCGAAAACGTAGTTTTTTTCAAATTGTTAAGAAGAATCTAAAATCGTTGAGACGTTCAGTTTGGACTGACGGTGAATAAATATTGTGGAATAAATATTGATATTTACTTATGAGGCATATGAGCCCTCTGGGATTCGGTTGAATAGTTATCTATTATATTTGATGTTTTTATGACATTTAAGGGTGGCCATAAAGAGAAGCTTTATGAATCGACGTAATATCCGTCAAATTGTCTAAAATTGTGTTACCAGTTAAACAACGAGTCACAGGTTCATTACGCTCCATTATCACTAATCCATCTATTGAAAGATGAATCGGAGTTGGGGGAAACAGTTTCTAAGACACGGAGATGTAGATTGCTTAATACAAAGGGAAAATTTAGATGAACTGGGTGATAGGATTGATTAACTTGGTGATTTGGATGAAAACAGTAGGCAATCAGTATTCACGATGAATTATTCCTGTGTTATTTTGGATTCTAGCCTATTAAGCTTTAGTCAGGAAGAGGAAAATTTTGAGGGTTGAGTTGTATTTTATTTGAAAAGAGAAGTACTAATTAAAGCATAGATCATGTAAATTCATCGTTAAAAGTTTGAATTTTCATGCTTTATAATATAATTCAGCGCAGACAAAAGGTATTTGATAGAAAGAGTTGGATTTCCAAAAGGGAGTAGGCTTGTCCCCCTCTGTAAAGATAATGATGAAGTTTTGAACCATTTTCTACGGGAGTCCTCAGTGCTTTCTGATTTCAGGGAAAATATTTAAATGAGATTAAATTCCCGCTTCCTGACATTCTTCAATGTAGTAACCAAACAACAGTAACTCGAGTTGGTATGTGATTAAATTATTTTGTCCCTAGATTAGGTTTTTTTCTTGTTTCGTATATTCATATTTGAAAAGATCCTATAGTATGACCAATGCAGCCCCCCCCCCCAAAAAAAAAAAAAAATCAAAACATATTTCCTAGGTAAAACTAGTGTTGAAGTGGGGATACCTTATATGTCTATTGACCTTACTCTATTAACCAAACACGTTTATAAAATCGCTAGTTGTCCCAAAAAATTTAATTCAAAGTGAAGCTTAGGCAATTAAATGAACATTGGTCAACCACTAATTTTTTTCAAGGAAAGGAGGGATTCAAGCGTGTAAAATTTGTCTAGCTAAATTTTTAAACAGCAAGTGAATGTTAAATTTCTTCTATACAACAATACATTTTAACTTATTGATTCATTATTATTTCTAGCCTTGAAAATTGGGTACTTAATTCATGGCTTCTTCAATTTGGTATTTGTTCCTTCTGAGTTTTTAGATGAATATGAAATTAGAAGAAAAAGTAAGTCACTTTAATATGACAATAAAAGAGTAATCAGAATGGTGCTTACACAAAGAAGAATATTGAACAGTTCTTGGAACACAATTGTAGGGGGCAAGATCAACAGCTTTGACGTATCGCATGGCTTGGAGATTCATCTTATATAAACCCCTTTGGTTGACATGACTAACATACCCAAAACGAAACTGATCACCGAACTCCTAGTAATAAAAACAGTTATCAGAAAATATAAAAACAGTATTTATGAAAATATGAAAATACACCAAAATGACAACAGTTTTAGTCCCTAGAATCCTTAGTTCTATTCACACCTGTAAACCAAAATTTCCTAATATTTCTCTTTTGGCTGCTTTAAGATTATGAAATTTTCAGGGAATATAACATTTTCAACAGCGTTGCCATATGTAACAGAGGGAATAAATAAGCAAAACTAATTATTTAAATTCAACGCGCTTTCCGTCCGCAAAATTTAAATGTTAACAAACTATTGATTTCGTCAGACAATTAAATAAAAAAAACAAGTTTTTTAAACTGAAAGTAAGGAGCGACATTAAAACTTAAAACGAACAGAAATTATTCCGTATATGAAAGGGGCTGTCCCCTCCTCAACGCCTCGCTCTTTACGCTAAAGTTTGACTCTGTCTCACAACTTTATTTTTTAAAACAATAAAAAACTTTAGCGTAAAGAGCGAGGCGTTGAGGAGGGGACAGCCCCTTTCATATACGGAATAATTTCTGTTCGTTTTAAGTTTTAATGTCGCTCCTTACTTTCAGTTTAAAAAACTTGTTTTTTTTATTTAATTTCTGATCGTTTTTTAGTTAATGCAGCTTTTATTTGCATAAAAATTTTACTTTTCTTTTGCTAAATGAATGTCTTTACAAATTAACTTACGTAACTAACTTCTATATTCGTATATTTTTCTTCTGGCAAAAATTCAAAGTTGCAGATTTTTGCAGATATGAGCTTGAAACCTATGTAATAGGGTTTTCTGATACGCTGAATCTGACGTTGTGATTTTCATTAAAATTCTTTCACTTGTAGGGGATGTTTCCCCCTCTTTAAAAAATCGAGTAAATTTCCTCAGGCTTGTTGCCTTTGATGAGTAATACTAAACTTAATAAAATTTATATATTTAGAATCAGCATTATAAACCCATTCTTTTGATACATTTATTGACATCAAAATTCCGTTTTTAAAAGTTTCGATTACTATTGAGCCGTATCGCTTGTTTTTTTATTGTTTTTTTATTACGTATATGTTATTACATATATGAGGGCCCTTAGTCAATACCACGCTCTTTACGTTAAAAGTTAAAAAAAAATTTAATTCACAAACCCCTGAATCACAAAGGCCGTTTAATTAGAATATATAGGTATTTTGAAAGGACTAAAAAAAAAACTGTAGCGTAAAGAGTGAGGTATTGACTTGGGAGAGAACCCCCTCACATACGTTATAATTTCTGTTCGTTTTAAGTTCTAATATTCCTTCTTACATTTCAGTTTAAAAAACTTGGTTTTTTTTTATTTAATTTCTGATCGTTTTTAAAATAATACTTGGAAATCCGGCGCCCCCTTCATAGAAATGTACCATACCCCAAAGGAACATCCTCCATGGAAACATTCTCCAGAGTGACTCCCGCCTCTTGCCCCCCTCCAGAAAAAATCCTTCCTGAAAATGGTTGTATACTTCCCAATAACCAATAAATAATGCTGGCAAGTCCGGCGCCCCCTTCATGGCGATTTCCCTTCCCCCATGAAAACTTCCTTCATGAACAGATCCTCCAACATAACCCCCGAGCCACCCATACCTCCCCCGACCCCCAAAAAACCCTCCTGAAAACTTCTGTATACTTCCGAATAACCAATACTATATGTTAACATTGGGTAAAGTTCATATCTTTTAGCCCTCCCTCTGGGTACTTCGGGGGATTAAGTCATCCCAAAAGACATATTTATCATATTTTCGACCATGTTGAACAAAATGGCTATCTCAAAATTTTGATCGGGTGACTTTGGTAAAAAAATAAGCGTGGGAGGGGGCCTAGTTAGCCTCCATTTTTTTTGGTCATTCAAAAAGAGCACTAGAACTTTTAATTCCCGTTCCAATGAGCCCTCCCACGATATTCTAGGACCACTGGGTCGATACGATCACCCCTGGGGGAAAAAAAAAACAAACAAACAAACAAACAAACAAACAAACAAACAAATAAACACGCATCCGTGATCTTTCTTCTGGCAAAAAACGGAAAATTCCACATTTTTGTAGATAGGAGCTTGAAACCTCTAAAGTAGGGTTCTCTGAAACGCTGAATATGATGGTGTGATTTTCATTATGGTTCTATAACTTTTAGGGGTCTTTCCCCCTTTTTTCGATAATCAGCCAAGTTTTCTCAGGCACGTAACTTTTGATGGGTAAAATTAAACTTAATGAAACTTATATATTTGAAATCAGAATTAAAATCTGATTCTTTTGATGTATCTGTTAGTATCAAAATCCCGTTTTTTAGAGTTTCGGTTACCATTGAGCCGGGTCGCTCCTTACTTACAGTTCGTTACCACGAACTGTTTGATCACACCTTCAAATGAAAGTAACTCATTCATAATCTGATCGGTCCCATAGGGTTTCAGCTTATTTTTTTCTGATATTGTACCTAATTTTTTTTTTCTTAATCTGACACTCGCTACTACAGAACTGCATACAGAGGACTTCATCTTAAAACCTGACTGCTCAGTTTTTCTTATATTTTTTTATATTTTTCTTATATCAAGCAGGGTTATTGTGATAATTATGAAATTTTTTTCTAAAGGCTATAATATTTTTCCTATACCTTTAAGACGTGTATGGTTGCTTACTTTTCTGTGTGATCATTGAACAAACAGATTTAATTGTCGCTGTCCCTGATAATCTAAAATATTTTAAATGTATCAAGCAGGGTTATTGTGATAATTATGATATTTTTTTCTAAGGGCTATAATATTATTCTTATACATTCAAGAAGTGTATGGTCGCTTAATTTTCTGTGTGACCATTAAACAAACAGATTTAATTGTCGCTATTCTTGATTATCTAAAATACTTGAAAATTATCAAGCATGTTTATTGTGATAATTATGATGTTATTTTCTAAGGGCTATACTATTCTTCTTGTACTTTTAAGACGTGTATGGTTGCTTACTTTTCTGAGTGATCATTAAACAAACAGATTTAATTGTCGTTGTCACTGATTATCTAAAATACTTTAAAATTATCAAGCAGGGTTATTGTGATAATTATGATATTTTTTTCTAAGGGCTATAATATTATTCTTATACTTTCAAGAAGTGTATGGTCGCTTACTTTTCTGCGTGATCATTCAAACAAACATAATTAATTTTCGCTATTCTTGATAATATAAAATATTTGAAAAGTATCAAGCAGGTTTATTGTGATAATTATAATATTTTTTCTAAGGGCTATAATATTCTTCTTATACTTTTAAGACGTGTATGGTCGCTTAATTTCTGTGTGACCATCAAACAAACAGATTTAATTGTCGCTGTTCTTGATTATCTAAAATACTTTAAAATTATCAAGCAGGGTTATTGTGATAATTATGATATTTTTTTCTAAGGGCTATAATATTATTCTTATACTTTTAAGACGCTTATGGTCGCTTACTTTTCTGTGTGATCATCAAACAAACCGATTTAATTGTCGCTGTTCTTGATAATCTAAAATACTTTAAAACTATCAAGCAGGGCTATTGTGATAATTATGATATTTTTTCTAAGGGCTATAATATTTTTCTTATACTTCTAAGACGTGGATGGTTGCTTTTTTTGTGTGTGATCATTAAACAAACAGATTTAATTGCCGCTGTCCCTGATAATGTAAAATATTTTAAAAGTATCAAGCAGGGTTATTGTCATAATTATGATGTTTTTTCTAAGGGCTATAATATTTTTCCTATACTTTTAAGATGTGTGTGGCTGCTTAATTTTCTGTGTGATCGTTAAACAAACAGATTTAATTGTCGCTGTCCTTGATAATCTAAAATATTTTAAAAGTATCAAGCAGGTTATTGTGAGAATTATGCTGTTTTTCTAAGGGCTATAATATTTTTCTTATACTTTTAAGACGTGTATGGTCGCTTAATTTTCTGTGTGACCATCAAACAAACAGATTTAATTGTCGCTGTTCTTGATTATCTAAAATACTTTAAAATTATCAAGCAGGGTTATTGTGATAATTATGATATTTTTTTCTAAGGGCTATAATATTATTCTTATACTTTCAAGAAGTGTATGGTCGCTTACTTTTATGTGTGATCATTCAAACAAACATATTTAATTGTCGCTATTATTGATAATCTAAAATATTTGAAAAGTATCAAGCATGTTTATTGTGATAATCATAATATTTTTTCTAAGGGTTATAATTTTTTCTTCTACTTTTAAGACGTGTATGGTTGCTTAATTTTTGTGTGATCATTAAAGAAATAGATTGAATTGTCGCTGTCCCTGATAATCTAAAATATTTTAAAAGTATCAAGTAGGGTTATTGTGATAATTATGATGTTTTTTTTCTAAGGGCTATAATATTTTTCTTATACTTTTAAGACGCGTATGGTCGCTTACTTTTCTGTGTGATCATCAAACAAACAAAAAGGGGGCTGTCCCCTCCTCAACGCCTCGCTCTTTACGCTAAATTTTTATATTTTTTTAAAAATAAAGCTGTAAGACAGAGTCAAACTTTAGCGTAAAAAGCCAGGCGTTGAGGAGGGGACAGCCCCTTTCATATACGGAATAATTTCTGTTCGTTTTAAGTTTTAATTTCGCTCCTTACTTTCAGTTAAAAAAAACTTGTTTTTTTTTGTTAATCATTAAACAAACCGATCTAATTGTCGCTGTCCTTGATAATCTAAAATACGAGTATATTAAAAGTATCAAGTAGGGTTATTGTTATAATTATGATATTTTTTCTAAGGGCTATGATATTTTCCCAATATTTTTAAGACGTTTATGGTCGCCAAATTTTCTGTGTGATCATCAAACAAACAGATTTAATTGTCGCTGTCCTTGATGATCTAAAATAATTTAAAAATATCAAGCAGGTCTATTGCGATAATTAAGTAATTAAGAACAAATGGATATATTTTCTCTACTATAACTTGTGGGCGCAAATGAAATAGAGTTGAAAGAAAATTACTTTTCTAAAAGACTATGCAGACACTATTATTCAAAGAGATTTTACTTAAACCCAGATTAATATATTTAAAGAAAGGTAACAGCATTCTCAGACCAAAAAGCATGATTATAAATTGGAAAGTACCAGAGAAGTATTTTGAATCTTATCAAGTTTCGATTTGCTCTATGCATTCTAAATCCCAAATAGTATTTTATATCTATGTAGTAGAAAACAGGGCAAAGGTCATGGGAGAGTAAGGAATCAAACAGTTCCTGGTAACGAACTGTAAATAAGGAGCGACCCGGCTCAATGGTAACCGAAACTAAAAAAAACGGAATTTTGATACCAATAGATACATCAAAAGAATCAGATTTTAATTCTGATTTCAAATATATAAGTTTCATCAAGTTTAATCTTACTAATCAAAAGTTACGCGCCTGAGAAAATTTGGCTGATTTTCGAAAAAAGGGGGAAAGACCCCCTAAAACCTATAGAACCTTAATGAAAATCACACCATCATATTCAGCGTATCAGAGAACCCTACTGTAGAGGTTTCAAGCTCTTATCTACCAAAATATGGAATTTTGCATTTTTTGCCAGAAGAAAGATCACGGGTGCGTGTTTATTTGTTTTTTTTTCTTTTTTCCCTTGGGGTAATCGTATTGACCCAGTGGTCCTAGAATATCGTAGGAGGGCTCATTGGAACGTAAATTAAAAGTTCTAGTGCCCTTTTTAAGTGACCAAAAAAGATGGAGGGTAACTAGGCCCCCTCCCACGCTCTTTTTTTCCCAAAGTCACCCAATCAAAATTTTGAGATAGCCATTTTGTTCAGCATTTTTTTTTTCCTCCCACGCTCATTTTTTTTCCCAAAGTCAACCAATCAAAATTTTGAGATAGCCATTTTGTTCAGCATGGTCGAAAATATGATAACTATGTCTTTTAGGATGACTTAATCCCCCGAAGAAAGATCACGAGTGCGTGTTTATTTATTTTTTTTTTCTTTCTTTTCCCCAGGGGTAATCGTATTGACCCAGTGCTCCTAGAATATCGTAGGAGGGCTCATTGAAACGGAAATTAAAAGTTCTAGTGCCCTTTTAAAGTGACCAAAAAAGATGAAGGGCAACTAGGCCCCCTCCCACGCTAATTTTTTTTCCCAAAGTCACCCAATCAAAATTTTGAGATAGCCATTTTGTTCAGCATTTTTTTTTCCTCCCACGCTCATTTTTTTCTCAAAGTCACCCAATTAAAATTTTGAGATAGCCATTTTGTTCAGCATAGTCGAAAATCTAATAAATATGTCTTTTACGATGACTTAATCCCCCAGAGTTCCCAGGGGAAGGGCTGCAAGTTATGAACTTTGCCCATTGCTTACATATTGTATTGGTTATTGGGAAGTATACAGACATTTTCAGGAAGATCTTTTTTCTGGTGGGGGGGGGATGGAGGAGGGGGTTACTCGGGAGAATCTTTCCGTGGAGGATGTTTCTTTGGGGTAAGGGACATTTCTATGAAGGGGGCGCCGGATTTCCAAGCATTATTTAAAAAAACGATCAGAAATTAAATTAACAAAAAAACAAGTTTTTTTCAACTGAAAATAAGAAGTAACATTAGAACTTAAAATGAACAGAAATTATTACGTATATGAGGGTTTCTCCCCCAAGTCAATACCTCGCTCTTTACGCTACAGTTTTTTTTGGTGCTTTCAAAAGAGCTATCTATTCTAATTAAACGGCCTTTGTGATTCAGGGGTTTGTTAATTAAAAATTTTTTTAACTTTTAACGTAAATAGCGTGGTATTTAATAAGGGGATAACCCTCTCATATGCTTAATAACATATACTTAATAAAAAAAAAACAATAAAAAAAAAACAAGCGATACGGCTCAATATTAATCAAAACTTTTAAAAACGGAATTTTGATGTCAATAAATGTATCAAAAGAATGGGCTTATAATGCTGATTCTAAATATATGAATTTTATTAAGTTTAGTATTACTCATCAAAGGATACGAGCCTGAGAAAATTTACCTGATTTTTTAAAGAGGGGGGAAACATCCCCTAAAAGTGAAAGAATTTTATTGAAAATTACACCGTCAGATTCAGCGTATCAGAAAACCCTATAACATAGGTATCAAACTCATATCTGCAAAAATCTGCAACTTTGTATTTTTTGCCAGAAGAAAAATATACGAATATAGAAGTTCGTTATGTAAGTTAATTTGTAAATTACGTCAGAACCAAGTTTAGAGACAGCCATTTAGCAAAGGAAAAGTAAAATTTTTATGCAAATTTTGTTTAATTATTCAATGACGGTGAGCCAAAATAAAAGCTGCATTAACTAAAAAACGATCAGAAACTAAATAAAAAAAAACAGTTTTTTAAACTGAAAGTAAGGAGCGACATTAAAACTTAAAACGAACAGAAATTATTCCGTATATGAAAGGGGCTGTCCCCTCCTGAACGCCTCGCTCTTTACGCTAAAGTTTGACTCTGTCTCACAACTTTATTTTTTACAATAAAAAACTTTAGCGTAAAGAGCGAGGCGTTGAGGAGGGGACAGCCCCTTTCATATACGGAATAATTTCTGTTCGTTTCAAGTTTTAATGTCGCTCCTTACTTTCAGTTTAAAAAACTTGTTTTTTTTATTTGATCAAATCAGAAAATAAAACTCTCATAGACTTAGGCGATGCTGATGATTTTAGGGTCCTAGATGAAAATGTTAACAAAGTGAATGACTTTTTGAGGGTTTTGAGACCTCAAGGTGCAAGAATAGCCTTGAAAATTAATGTTAGGAAGACTAAATCACTTAGACTGAGAATAAGTGAAGGTGAAGAGGTTATGGTAGGCAACGAGAAGGTTGTTCCTTCTGATAGTTTCACTTACCTAGGTAGTATAATTAGTAATAATGGTGGATGCCCTGAAGATGTTAAAGTAGAATAACCAGGGCCAATAGAGTATTTTCACAGTTGATAAAGTTTGGAAGAATATGATGGTATGTCTGCGAACCAAGATTAGAATATTGGAAACTACTCTGATGACAGTGGTCAATATGCTTCTGGAGCGTGGGAACTACGAAAGACGGAGGAGGATATATTAGTTCAAGAGGGATTGTCTACGGATTGTTTTATGTACCCCTCTGACTGACTGTATTTCAAGCAGTAACTACTACTACTACTACTAACAACTCACCGCAGCACCAAGCCGCCTTAGGCCAACACAGCTACGCACGCTCCTCCTCCATCCCAATTTATTCAAAGCCTCCCTTTTTACACCCGCCCATGAAGTTCCCATTTCTTTTGAATCTTTCTTTATGACGTCCTCCAACCCCAGACGAGGACGATCGCTTTCCGTTGAGCCCTAGACGGTTGGCCGAAAAGTAGTAAGCTATAAGATACATTAGGTCCAATCTCGCTTTTTATGGTCATAGTGAAAGACGCGGAGAGGGGGGGGGGGGAAGGGATATTATAAGGAAAGATTTAGAGGAAACCGGAACTTCTTGGGAAGGTGTAATGAGGGAGGCTTTAAATAGATTAGGGCGGAGCGTGCTTAGCTGTGTTGGTCTCAGGTGACTTGGTGCTGCGGTGAGTTATTAATTGCAATAGTAGTAAAAGTATATCCTAAATAAAAAAATATTCATCTTCTGTTTTTTTTATAGGTTAGATATTTGGGTACTCCTGTAATAAACACACTGTTTTATATACTGCAATGGAAACAGTCGCGAAAAAATTGGTTTCTACTGGTTAATTTAAGACACTGCTATAGGGTAATACAATGTATAGCGTGGTTTTCATTGCGTATACGATATTTAAACTGATGTTATTTGGGGTTTGGGGGGGGGGGTAGGTACCTAGGTTTGGGTACGTAATAATATATATCGTGATTTACCCCCCCCCCTTCTAATATGCAAATATATAGCCCAAATTTGTATATAAACTATTATATATTCATCCTATTTTATTTTGTTTCATTAGCATTAACCAAACTAGCACTATATAAAAGCATGCGTTTAATACAGGAGTATCGATATTATATTGTGAAACTAAAACTGAACAATTAACTACCGGGGGATAACGCAACTCCTTGTTACCAAAATTGTGCTATGAATATGTTTTACAAAAGACATTTGAATAAAAGGATCTACGAAAGTCATTCATCAAATCTAAAAGAAACCTTTCGAAAAGATTACCTGAATGGATGGAGGGAAAAAATCTTTAACCAAATCAAATTGACCATCAATTGGCTCAGGATGAACTGTATGATGACTTTTCTTTTGGCTGGCATCCCTTATGACCTAGGATTAAAAGAATTATAAAAAACTGTTACTATTCAACACGATTATTTAATTGATAATACACAAATCTGAATTAATTATTTTTTAATAATTACTGAAGTTAATTAATCAATTAAACAATTTGAATCTTAATAAGTAAGTGCTTAAAATATGAAATATTAACGATTCATTCTTAAATAATGACACTATTAACGCAAATAGGAAAACCAGCTGGCACTCGAAAATATCGTTTTGAAGGGATTAATTTTTGAGGCAATATTGTCACGCAACTTTACATTATGATTTAAAACAATGAAAAAAAAATTGGTTTAGCCAGAAAATTTGCGAATATTCAGCTTTCAATAATTGCAAAACCTGTCACTTTTAACAAAGATTCACTAGAATAAAATATCGGAAGGAATTTTCAAATGGTTAAGAGATTTCTTTAAAATCAATTACAACCAACGTTTAGTGTTTAGTTCGTATCTTTTTTGGGGAATGAACGTATTTTGTTCTATTCCATGGGTGCTATAAAATTAAATAATATGCTTAACTTTCGGAAATGTAAAACTATGCAAGGAAACACTATTATTAAATTATACATTATCAAAATAACTTTTTTTTTATTTTTTTTTTAACTTATAAACTTTTTGATGCTCACAACTGCTGCAAATAGTTCAGTCAGAGTTCAAGCACTACCTTTTTTATATGCAAAGCTTTTGATGAAGCCCAGGAAAAGAGCAATTTTCTAATGAAAAAATATGAAGCTAAAAAAAATTGGCTTGTAGCTTCAACTTACTTTTTTGTTTATTATTGTTTATTATATTTTGTTTATTATATTTTGTTTATTACAATTGGCTTATAGTTTCAACTTACCCGGTGAAGAAGAAAATGAGGGCACATGTTATATTTTGAAATTAAAATGACCACAAATGGTGTAGGTGTTTCAAAAACCTTTCTTTGAATCAACACAACCAATAACCATATGTGGTGCAAAAACTCGTGCGCAACCTCGACCACTTAGATCAGTAGCTTACAAAGTGGTTTCTACCACCTCTTAGTAGGCGGTGGAACGATTGAGGAGGGTGGTGACAGTCACGGGTGCATTGTAGTGATTAACAATAATGCATTGGTGGATTAGAATTGCAAACAATTATCCGCGATGACTTAAAATTATTGCTGGCGAAAATGGAGATGAAGATAACTAACTACTGCTTTTTTGCAAAAATCTATTGATTCTAATGTCTTTTTTTGCTCCCATTCGTCTTGGAATTCTCGGGGTATATTGACAGGGTCGAGGGAACTTCCATTAAGACAAACAATCCAAGAAAATACACTTTTTGTTTTTATTAATTCAGGACGACGGATTTGTCTTTTGACAACAGTATAGTTTTTTTCTTATAAATGACCTTGACATGCATTTAATTAAACAAACAGACAGTTAGCAGAATAGAAGATGAAAATTTTGTTTTAATGAAACCGTAGATTAAGTAATGACGCTTGGAGCATGGCTTCAGCCCGAAAGGAGCACTGAGTAATACTTTTCTGAAAAGGAGACGATGGGCCAAATAAGTTTGGGAGCCATTGATTTAGATGTTTAAGTTGAGTATACAAAGGAAATATAATTGACACGTAAATAATAACTTACATATAAATGAACAGTAGCTATATAAATCAAATATATACGCAATTAAAATAACTGATAAAGCAGTTTTTTTTTCTTTATAAATTATGTTCAGAAAGTACTTTCTTTCTCATTATAATTGATATTTCAAAAATAAAATTTTATACGTAGAACACATTAAAATATACAAATCTGCCATTTTTGACAATATAAGTTTCAGTCACACAATATGGACAAAAAAGTCTTACCTGAAGCGTCCTTGCTCCATGATCATCTTCACTCCTCCAACATGAAATCCAGACTTGGTCTAAGCTTGGAATGTAGCTTAATTCAACAGGATAGCGGTCAGTTGCAACCACCTGGAAATTAACAAGTCTATTTATTACTAAAATTATTAAAGTATTTTCTCTAGTTTTCGGCCATTTTTTATTCAGGATCTAGACCCCCCTCAAGGAAAATACCCAACGGGTGGGCATTGAGTCCCTCCCAAAATTTCAAATGTTACCCGAATTTCTTCTTATTTAAATTTTAAAATATTTTTTTTTCCCGTTGGCCCCCTTGTCTTGAAAAAATTCCTGCGCGCGTGCCTGTCCTCTTTAGAATTCTGTATAATCATATAATAAATATAAACAGGCCTTCAACAAATTTGATGCTTCCTCCTCAAAGTTAACTTCCGAAAAAAGATGTGGGTTGCATTGTGTATGTATGCATTCAAAAACTATTCTTGTGTTGTTGTTTTTATTTCAAGACAATAAATTACCTGAATTTGTTTTTCTTTCTTGTAGCACTAAATATTATTATGTATTTAAGCATACAGGAGGCTAGGCTCCAAAGAGAATTGTTAATATGGATTAAAAATTATTTTAGTAGAAGTACAATAATGCGAAGACCACTCTTTGGCTGCTAATTTTAGTAAAATGTAGAATGTAGGTGGCATTTAGATTTTTGTAATGTTTAAAAGTAGTTTTTTTTTTTAATTTTAGTGCCACTGAGAGGAGAGGAGGTGGGATTTTCTTTAAATTAAAAAAAAAGGGCAATAGCCCTCTCAATTTCCGATCGAAAGAGCCCTTTTCGAAGTTTGTACGACAACACTTTCTATATGACATTATGTGCCCCCAGAATATAAATTACAGCTTTAGCCCTTAGGTCTATGGGGGGTTGTCAAACTCAAAACATAATTTCCGTACCCTTCAAGTACGTTCAACAAAATTGCTGGATCAAAATGTTGATCGGAAGTGTTTGGGGAAATGATGGGTATGAGGGGAGGGGGTATTCGCCCTCCGATCGATTTTGACTATTAATAAGGGTACTTAAAAAAAAAGACTTTGGTGGTATACAGTAGCAGCTCTAGGTCTGGTGGGAAAAGCAGATGGCCCCCCTCCCAGTTTTTCTGACGTCTGGCATTAAATTCCTTTTATTTTATATTTTTACACTCCTATTAATGTACTTAATTGACAAAAAATTGTCGCAATTGTAATTTTTGTGTACCTTGCCCCCCCCCCCGTCTAAGAAGTCTAAAACCGTACTAATAGTATATGCCATTTATTAAAGTATCTGACTCCCTTTAAAAAAAAAAAATAATAAAGGACTTTCAGTTCTTTTTTAGCGATTAAGCTACAGCAACATTTATTACATGAAAATTATTTATTTTTAATTGTGAATTTGATTTCATAATTTCCATCAGACTTTGTGCCCTATCAAGCTTTCAATTGTTTAAATTTGGGACGGATTGTTTCACATGTTCACCCAACAGAAGAACTGTCTTAAGTCCGCTTGTATATTGCCAGGAGGAAACCTAACTTGTCGTGGCATACCTAATGTAATTTCACTGACACTAGGAATCTGGTAATACAACATCTTTGGTTTGTTTTGCTTTTCTTTTAGCGTTAATCTTTTCTTTGGAGGAAGGGGGAGGAGCCAAAACAGCTTGGTGCTGCGGTGAGTTGTTAGTAGTAGAAGTAGTAGTAGATTGTTTCACATGTTCACCCTACAGAAGAACTGTCTTAAGTCCGCTTGTATATTGCCAGGAGGAAACCTAACTTGTCGTGGCATACCTAATGTAATTTCACTGACACTAGGAATCTGGTAATACAACATCTTTGGTTTGTTTTGCTTTTCTTTTAGCGTTAATCTTTTCTTTGGAGGGAGGGGGAGGAGCCAAAACAGCTTGGTGCTGCGGTGAGTTGTTAGTAGTAGTACTAGTAGTAGTAGATTGTTTCACATGCTCACCCGACAGAAGAACTGTCTTAAGCCCGCTTGTATATTGCCAAGAGGAAACCTAACTAATCGTGGCATACCTAATGTAATTACACTGACGCTAGGAGTCTGGTAATACAACATCTTTTGTTTGTTTTGCTTTTCTTCTAGCGTTAATCTTTTCTTTGGAGGGAGGGGGAGGAGCCAAAACAGCTTGGTGCTGCGGTGAGTTGTTAGTAGTAGTGGTAGTAGATTGTTTCCCACGCTCACCAGATTCCACCAAGCTTTTTTTGCTCCTCCCCCTCCCTCCAAAGAAAAGATTAACGCTAAAAGAAAAGAAAAACAAACCAAAGATGTTGTATTACCGGATTCCTAGCGTCGGTGAAATTACATTAGGTATGCCACGATAAGTTAGGTTTCCTCCTGGCAATATAAAAGCGGACTTAATACAGTTCTTCTTTCGGGTGAGCGTGTGAAACAATCTACTACCACTACTACTAACAACTCACCGCAGCACCAAGCTGTTTTGGCTCCTCCCCCTCACTCCAAAGAAAAGATTAACGCTAAAAGAAAAGCAAAACAAACCAAAGATGTTGTATTACCAGATTCCTAGCGTCAGTGAAATTACATTAGGTATGCCACGATAAGTTAGATTTCCTCCTGGCAATATATAAGCGGACTTAATACAGTTCTTCTGCCGGGTGAGCATGTGAAACAATCTACTACTACTACTACTACTGATTTTTATATTCAATCTAAGCATTATTGCTTTAAGATCTGTTTATTCGTTTATATTATTGCTTGTTGTATGTTTTTTCCTATGATTGTTTATTTAATTTCCGTTCATTTTGGGTTTCATTTATTCTTTAATAGTAACTTCTGGTCGTTTTGAGTTCGAATTTCTTACAGGTATTTTTCTTAATTTTTTACAGGTATCTGCTGAGCTTAATTTTAAAATGGTCTTTACTTTTCTCTGAAAAAATCATTTTTCAGAAAGTTTTTTAAATTAATTTTTGAAAAAGGGGAAGCACATATTTATTTTAGGAAATTCCACTTTCTATTTAAAGTCTCAATAGAAAGTTGAATCGTTTGATACTTTTACTGTCATATTTTTTTATTTTTAGAGTTTCAATTCCTAGGCATATTAATATGAGTCGCTCCATACTTACAATTCGTTAACACGAACTGTTTATTTGTAAAAAATAAATAATTTATACATTTCAAGTCTAAACAAATTCTTCTAATTAAATTTAAGTTAGGGTTAAAGTTTCATTACAGCTTAACTTACTAGAAAAAATAAAGATAACAAGAAAGCAAACAACAAAAGCAAAAGTATTAAGTTTCCATGCCCGTCAAACTACACACAACTTAACCTCCACAAAACTCAACCCACGGAAAGTTTGACCCCATTTTAGTTGACCACTTCATAACTTAAAAATGAAGTTTTTTTTATGATGAAGACAGTGCTTCGTCTTACATGCTACACACCGGAAAAGGCGAGGGATAGCCACTTCTTCCTAGAAAACCAAAATACATAAAATGTTGTTAGTTAAAAAATATTTTTGTAACTTTACTAATGTAATGTTGCAACAGTATAAGCCTGTATCGTAAAATGTAAAGTTTGTTCAATGAAAAATTTTACAGGTTTACCCCAGCCATCAGAAACATTTTGTGGTTAAATTCTCGAATGAGGATAAATTTTGGGCATACCATTTGCTTTTTAAATTAGAAAATAAATACAATAAAACAAGGGACAGGCTGTACTAATAAAATTTATATTTGTAAGAATGTTTTCTAGAAAGAAATAATAAATTTCAAATAATTCTTTCAAGCGGAAGATTCACCTGCAACAATACGTATCTACTTTTATATTGTATGATAATCCAATAAAATTTCATAAAAGGAGCGTGCATAAATAAGGGGAGGGGGAGGTTTGTAACCCTAGTCTTTTCAGAATATTTCGATGCATGCAGTATTTGGAATTTACCATTAATTAAAAAAAAATATTTTCTTCCTGCTGCTTCATCAGATAATAGCAATTATAGAAGGAGCATTTCAAGGAAAATACCATTTTTAAACAATTTCGAGGCCAGACTGACTAAGCATGGCAAAAGAGAAAACAAAACGAAAAAAACGAAAAGAGTGACAGCTAGTGAAAAAAAAAGAGTAAAATAAAAATTTCAAGGTCCAATATTTTGAGTCGAGTAATTTCAGTCCCATTCCTCTGCTGAACCGTCCTCAAAACAGAATTAAAAATAATTTTATTTTTGAATATTTTCTTAGTCACTACATTTTGTTTGAGTATTTGTTCTTGAGGTTTGTTTACCCAACACTGAAACGAATTCCTTGGGAAAAAGATAAATATCTTTGGGAAAAAAACAGAGCAGAAGAAGCAAAACACAGTTTGCAGAAGAAACATTTCTTCTGCTCTGTGCGAGATTACTTCGAAAGGTTAGTTTTTCTTCCTTTTTTTTTGCATTGAAGACGGATTGGGGGAGGTCCTTGCCAAAATATCTGCTTTTGTCCTTTTCACTTCTTTTCTATTCCCTGGTTGATATTAACCTCGTTTTATATGGCTATTTAATTATGCATTTATATATATATTTTTTGTCATATGTATTTAGTCACATTCAAATCCCCAAAAGTGTTCTTCTATAGTCAACCAAAGTATTTTATTTTTATTATTAATTAAGTGGGATCAAGACGCGAAATCAAGCTTAATACAACTATTACTACTACCAACACTAAATACTCTCTGCAGCACAAAGCCGCATGAGGCCAACACAGCTACGCACGCTCCTCCTTCATCCCAACCTATTCAAAGCCTCCTTCTTTACATCCTCCCAGGAGGTTCCCATTTCCCTTAAATCTTTCCTTACGGTATCCTCCCACCCCAACCAAGGACGACGTGCTTTCTGTTGAGCCCTATATGGTTGGCTCAAAAAGAAAATCTTTGGCAATCTTTCATCCGTCGTCCGCAGAGCGTACCCTAGCCATGTAATTGCCAAGTAATTGCCTCTGTAATTGCGAAACCTAGTCTTAAAACCTTTCTTATATAGGGGTTTAATTAGGAATTTCCTAAAATCACTAGGTGCCTCCCCTTTTCAAAAATCATATTCATAATCTTCAGTGACTTATTTCTAACCTCAAAGCCAGCATACTTAAGAAAGGAATATGCACATAAGAGTTCCCGAGGCTTGCAGTAGACGGTTTGCCTTTCGGCGGACTTAAGACAGTTCTTCTGTTGGGTGAATATGTGAAACAATATACTACTAACAACTCACCACAGCACCAAGCCGCCTGAGGCCAACACAGCTACGCTACGTGAAACAATCTGTCCTAAATTTAAACAATGGAAATTTTGATAGGGTACAAAGTCTAATGGAAATTATGTAATCAAATTCACAGTTAAAAATAAATAATTTTCATGTAATAAAAAATGTTGCCAGACGTCAGAACAAAAACAAAGGCTTGTAGTAGACGGTTTGCCTTTCGGTGGACTTAAGATATTTCTTCTGTTGGGTGAGCATGCGAAACAATCTACTATTACTATTACTAACAACTCATCGCAGCACCAAGCTATTTTGGCTCCTCCCCCCCCCCCCGCTCCAAAGAAAAGACTAGCGCTAAAAGAAAAGCAAAACAAACCAAAGATGTTGTATTACCAGATTCCTAGCGTCGGTGAAATTACATTAGGTATGCCACGATAAGTTAGGTTTCCTCCTGGCAATATACAAGCGGACTTAAGACAGTTCTTCTGTCGGGTTAGCATGTGAAACAATCTACTACTACTACTACTACTAACAACTCACAGCAGCACCAAGCTATTTTGGCTCCTCCCCTCTCCCTCCAAAGAAAAGATTAACGCTAAAAGAAAAGAAAAACAAACAAAAGACGTTGTATTACCAGATTCCTAGCGTCGGTGAAATTACATTAGGTATGCCACGTTAAGTTATGTTTCCTCCTGGCAATATACAAGCGGACTTAAGACAGTTCTTCTGTCGGGTGAACATGTGAAACAATCTACTACTACTACTACTAACAACTCATCGCAGCACCAAGCTGTTTTGGCTCCTCCCTCTCCCTCCAAAGAAAAGATTAACGCTAAAAGAAAATCAAAACAAACAAAAGACGTTGTATTACCAGATTCCTAGCGTCGGTGAAATTACATTAGGTATGCCACGATAAGTTAGGTTTCCTCCTGGCAATATACAAGCGGACTTAAGACAAATATTCTGTCCGGTGGGCATGTGAAACAATATACTACTACTACTACTACTACTAACAACAACTCACCGCAGCACCAAGCTGTTTTGGCTCCTCCCCCTCCCTCCAAAGAAAAGATTAACACCAAAAGAAGAGCAAAACAAACCAAAGATGTTGTATTACCAGATTCCTAGCGTCAGTGAAATAACATTAGGTATGCCACGATAAGTTAGGTTTCCTCCTGGCAATATACAAGCGGACTTAAGACAGTTCTTCTGTCGGGTGAGCATGTGAAACAATCTACTACTACTACTAACAACTCACCGCAGCACCAAGCTGTTTTGGCTCCTCCCCCCTCCTTACAAAGAAAAGATTAACGCAAAAAGAAAAGCAAAACAAACCAAAGATGTTGTATTACCAGATTCCTACCGTCAGTGAAATTACATTAGGTATGCCACGATAAGTTAGGTTTCCTCTTGGCAATATACAAGCGGACTTAAGACAGTTCTTCTGTCGGATGAGCATTTGAAACAATCTAGTACTACTACTACTAACAACTCACCGCAGCAAGCTGCTTTGGCTCCTCCCCCCTCCCTCCAAAGAAAATATTAACGCTAAAAGAAAAGCTAAACAAACCAAAGATGTTGTATTGCCAGATTCCTAGCGTCAGTGAAATTACATTAGGTATGCCACGATAAGTTAGGTTTCCTCCTGGCAATATACAAGCAGACTTGAGACAGTTCTTCTGTCGGGTGAGCATGTGAAACAATCTAATACTACTACTACTACTAACAACTCAGCGCAACACCAAGCTGTTTTGGCTCCTCATTCCTCCCTCCAAAGAAAAGATTAACGCTAAAAGAAAAGAAAACAATCCAAAGACGTTGTATTTCCAGATTCCTAGCGTCAGTGAAATTACATTAGGTATGCCACGATAAGTTAGGTCTCCTCCTGGCAATATACAAGCGGACTTCAGACAGTTCTTCTGTCGGGTGAGCATCTGAAAGAATCTACTACTACTACTAACAACTCACCGCAGCACCAAGCTTTTTTTGCTCCTCCCCCTCCCTCCAAAGAAAAGATTAACGCTAAAAGAAAAGAAAAACAAACCAAAGATGTTGTATTACCTGATTCCTAGCGTCGGTGAAATTACATTAGGTATGCCACGATAAGTTAGGTTTCCTCCTGGCAATATACAAGCGGACTTAAGACAGTTCTTCTGTCGGGTGAGCATGTGAAACAATCTACTACTACTACTACTACTAACAACTCACAGCAGCACCAAGCTCTTTTGGCTCCTCCCCTCTCCCTCCAAAGAAAAGATTAACGCTAAAAGAAAAGCAAAACAAACAAAAGACGTTGTATTACCAGATTCCTAGCGTCGGTGAAATTACATTAGGTATGCCACGTTAAGTTAGGTTTCCTCCTGGCAATATACAAGCGGACTTAAGACAGTTCTTCTGTCGGGTGAGCATGTGAAACAATCTAATACTACTACTACTACTAACAACTCAGCGCAACACCAAGCTGTTTTGGCTCCTCATTCCTCCCTCCAAAGAAAAGATTAACGCTAAAAGAAAAGCAAAGAATCCAAAGACGTTGTATTACCAGATTCCTAGCGTCAGTGAAATTACATTAGGTATGCCACGTTAAGTTAGGTTTCCTCCTGGCAATATACAAGCGGACTTCAGACAGTTCTTCTGTCGGGTGAGCATCTGAAAGAATCTACTACTACTACTAACAACTCACCGCAGCACCAAGCTTTTTTTGCTCCTCCCCCTCCCTCCAAAGAAAAGATTAACGCTAAAAGAAAAGAAAAACAAACCAAAGAAGTTGTATTACCTGATTCCTAGCGTCGGTGAAATTACATTAGGTATGCCACGATAAGTTAGGTTTCCTCCTGGCAATATACAAGCGGACTTAAGACAGTTCTTCTGTCGGGTGAGCATGTGAAACAATCTACTACTACTACTACTACTAACAACTCACAGCAGCACCAAGCTATTTTGGCTCCTCCCCTCTCCCTCCAAAGAAAAGATTAACGCTAAAAGAAAAGCAAAACAAACAAAAGACGTTGTATTACCGGATTCCTAGCGTCGGTGAAATTACATTAGGTATGCCACGTTAAGTTAGGTTTCCTCCTGGCAATATACAAGCGGACTTAAGACAGTTCTTCTGTTGGCTGAACATGTGAAACAATCTACTACTACTACTACTAACAACTCATCGCAGCACCAAGCTGTTTTGGCTCCTCCCCTCTCCCTCCAAAGAAAAGATTAACGCTAAAAGAAAATCAAAACAAACCAAAGACGTTGTATTACCAGATTCCTAGCGTCAGTGAAATAACATTAGGTATGCCACGATAAGTTAGGTTTCCTCCTGGCAATATACAAGCGGACTTAAGACAAATATTCTGTCCGGTGGGCATGTGAAACAATCTACTACTACTACTACTACTACTAACAACAACTCACCGCAGCACCAAGCTGTTTTGGCTCCTCCCCCTCCCTCCAAAGAAAAGATTAACACCAAAAGAAGAGCAAAACAAACCAAAGATGTTGTATTACCAGAGTCCTAGCGTCAGTGAAATCACATTAGGTATGCCACGATAAGTTAGGTTTCCTCCTGGCACTATACAAGCGGACTTAAGACAGTTCTTCTGTCGGGTGAGCATGTGAAACACTCTACTACTACTACTAACAACTCACCGCAGCACCAAGCTGTTTTGGCTCCTCCCCCCTCCTTTCAAAGAAAAGATTAACGCTAAAAGAAAAGCAAAACAAACCAAAGATGTTGTATTACCAGATTCCTACCGTCAGTGAAATTACATTAGGTATGCCACGATAAGTTAGGTTTCCTCTTGGCAATATACAAGCGGACTTAAGACAGTTCTTCTGTCGGATGAGCATTTGAAACAATCTAGTACTACTACTACTAACAACTCACCGCAGCAAGCTGCTTTGGCTCCTCCCCCCTCCCTCCAAAGAAAATATTAACGCTAAAAGAAAAGCAAAACAAACCAAAGATGTTGTATTGCCAGATTCCTAGCGTCAGTGAAATTACATTAGGTATGCCACGATAAGTTAGGTTTCCTCCTGGCAATATACAAGCAGACTTAAGACAGTTCTTCTGTCGGGTGAGCATGTGAAACAATCTAATACTACTACTACTACTAACAACTCAGCGCAACACCAAGCTGTTTTGGCTCCTCATTCCTCCCTCCAAAGAAAAGATTAACGCTAAAAGAAAAGCAAAGAATCCAAAGACGTTGTATTACCAGATTCCTAGCGTCAGTGAAATTACATTAGGTATGCCACGATAAGTTAGGTCTCCTCCTGGCAATATACAAGCGGACTTCAGACAGTTCTTCTGTCGGGTGAGCATCTGAAAGAATCTACTACTACTACTAACAACTCATCGCAGCACCAAGCTTTTTTTGCTCCTCCCCCTCCCTCCAAAGAAAAGATTAACGCTAAAAGAAAAGAAAAACAAACCAAAGATTTTGTATAACCGGATTCCTAGCGTCGGTGAAATTACATTAGGTATGCCACGATAAGTTAGGTTTCCTCCTGGCAATATACAAGCGGACTTAAGACAGTTCTTCTTTCGGGTGAGCGTGTGAAACAATCTACTACCACTACTACTAACAACTCACCGCAGCACCAAGCTGTTTTGGCTCCTCCCCCCTCCCTCCAAAGAAAAGATTAAGTAATTGGCCAAGTAATTGGCAGCCAATTACTTAGTATGATGATACTTTTTAGAGTTAGAGATACTGCAGACAAAGTTTTAAGAGTAGAGGATATGTCGACTAAATTTTCAGCCTTAGGTTAATAATTGAGAAGTGCCTGAGTCATCAAACACCTTTAGTTTTCAGTTTTTATAGATTATAAGCAAGCGTTCGATTCAGTTGATAGAAGAGCTTTAGCGAAGATCTTATTCTTGTCTGGTATGCCAGACAAATGCACTAAATTGATTAGTGTATGTAAACTCTGCTGCGGTTAAGGTAGGAAATGAGGTTAATAGCTAGTTTCGTATTGAATCAGGAGTTAAGCAGAGTTGTGTTCTATCCCCATTTATATGGATCATTTTGATGGACTTTGCCCTCAGGAGCACATGAAAGGCAATGAAAGAATACGAAAACAAATGAGGACGACAAAATTTCCTTGACTTAAGATGAAAGTGTGAGCAAATTGAATGAAAATTTAGACGCTTTGTGAGTTCACGTTGCTAGAATAGGTTTGACAATTAATGTTAAGAAAGCTAAGTCGCGAAGGCTAGGAAGAATTAGAGATGAAAAGCTTATTAGAGATGAAAGGAATAATTAGGATTAAAGGGACGTTTGGTAGCGAAAAGATCTATCAAGGACAGCTTCGCTTACCTTGGTAATACCATTAGTAGAGACGGTGGGTGCAGTAAAGATGCTAAATGTAGAACAGTCAATTCGCAGTATAAAAAAAGTTTGGAAGAATAGGAAGAAACGTTCTCGAACCGTTTGTTTCAGTTACCAGACGGACTAAGCGTATCTCAAACAGTAGGCTGCACGAAACGTGTGGTTCAAACCCATTTTCTATGGCTATAATGAGATAAAAGTTGACATGGCTAGGGTACGCTCTGCGGACGACGGATGAAAGATTGCCAAAGATTTGCTTTTTGAGCCAACCATATAGGGCTCAACAGAAAGCACGTCGTCCTTGGTTGGGGTGGGAGGATACCGCAAGAAAAGATTTAAGGGAAATGGGAACTTCCTGGGAGGATGTAAAGAAGGAGGCTTTGAATAGGTTGGGATGAAGGAGGAGCGTGCGTAGCTGTGTTGGCCTCATGCGGCTTTGTGCTGCAGAGAGTATTTAGTGTTGGTAGTAGTAATAGTAGTATTAAGCATGATTTCGCGTCTTGATCCTACTTAATTAATAATAAAAATAAAATATTTTGGTTGACTATAGAAGAACACTTTTGGGGATTTGAATGTGACTAAATACATATGACAAAAAATATATATATAAATGCA
This sequence comes from Artemia sp. Qi Xiang Cuo, assembly GCF_049724085.1. NCBI lineage: Eukaryota > Metazoa > Arthropoda > Branchiopoda > Anostraca > Artemiidae > Artemia > Artemia sp. Qi Xiang Cuo. The sequence goes on along the minus strand of NC_142798.1, from coordinate 81,470,472 downwards.
TAATTAAATAGCCATATAAAACGAGGTTAATATCAGCCAGGGAATAGAAAAGAAGTGAAAAGGACAAAAGCTGATATTTTGGCAAGGACCTCCCCCAATCCGTCTTCAATGCTAAAAAAAAGGAAGAAAAACTAACCTTTCGAAGTAATCTCGCACAGAGCAGAAGAAATGTTTCTTCTGCAAACTGTGTTTTGCTTCTTCTGCTCTGTTTTTTTCCCAAAGATATTTATCTTTTTCCCAAGTTGAATTCGTTTCAGTGTTGGGTAAACAAACCTCAAGAACAAATACTCAAACAAAATGTAGTGACTAAGAAAATATTCAAAAATAAAATTATTTTTAATTCTGTTTTGAGGACGGTTCAGCAGAGGAACGGGACTGAAATTACTCGACTCAAAATATTGGACCTTGAAATTTTTATTTTACTCTTTTTTTTCACTAGCTGTCACTCTTTTCGTTTTTTTCGTTTTGTTTTCTCTTTTGCCATGCTTAGTCAGTCTGGCCTTGAAATTCTTTAAAAATGGTATTTTCCTTGAAATGCTCCTTCTATAATTGCTATTATCTGATGAAGCAGCAGGAAGAAAATATTTTTTTTAATTAATGGTAAATTCCAAATACTGCATGCATCGAAATATTCTGAAAAGACTAGGGTTACAAACCTCCCCCTCCCCTTATTTATGCACGCTCCTTTTATGAAATTTTATTGGATTATCATACAATATAAAAGTAGATACGTATTGTTGCATCTTCCGCTTGAAAGAATTATTTGAAATTTATTATTTCTTTCTAGAAAACATTCTTACAAATATAAATTTTATTAGTACAGCCTGTCCCTTGTTTTATTGTATTTATTTTCTAATTTAAAAAGCAAATGGTATGCCCAAAATTTATCCTCATTCGAGAATTTAACCACAAAATGTTTCTGATGGCTGGGGTAAACCTGTAAAATTTTTCATTGAACAAACTTTACATTTTACGATACAGGCTTATACTGTTGCAACATTACATTAGTAAAGTTACAAAAATATTTTTTAACTAACAACATTTTATGTATTTTGGTTTTCTAGGAAGAAGTGGCTATCCCTCGCCTTTTCCGGTGTGTAACATGTAAGACGAAGCACTGTCTTCATCATAAAAAAAAAACTTCATTTTTAAGTTATGAAGTGGTCAACTAAAATGGGGTCATACTTTCCGTGGGTTGAGTTTTGTGGAGGTTAAGTTGTGTGTAGTTTGACGGGCATGGAAACTTAATACTTTTGCTTTTGTTGTTTGCTTTCTTGTTATCTTTATTTTTTCTAGTAAGTTAAGCTGTAATGAAACTTTAACCCTAACTTTAATTTAATTAGAAGAATTTGTTTAGACTTGAAATGTATAAATTATTTATTTTTTACAAATAAACAGTTCGTGTTAACGAATTGTAAGTATGGAGCGACTCATGTTAATATGCCTAGGAATTGAAACTCTAAAAATAAAAAAAAATATGACAGTAAAAGTATCAAACGATTCAACTTTCTATTGAGACTTTAAATAGAAAGTGGAATTTCCTAAAATAAATATGTGCTTCCCCTTTTTCAAACATTAATTTAAAAAACTTTCCGAAAAATGATTTTTTCAGAGAAAAGTAAAGACCATTTTAAAATTAAACTCAGCAGATACCTGTAAAAAATTAAGAAAAATACCTGTAAAAAATTCGAACTCAAAACGACCAGAAGTTACTATTAAAGAATAAATGAAACCCAAAATGAACGGAAATTAAATAAACAATCATAGGAAAAAACATACAACAAGCAATAATATAAATGAATAAACAGATCTTAAAGCAATAATGCTTAGATTGAATATAAAAATCAAGCTTCAAACGAAAAATTTTTTTTAACTTTAAAGTTAAACACTACGACTACGAGTTAACAAGGTACGACTCTGAGAAAGTTTGCCTTATTTTTGAAACAGGGGAAAAACCAAATGGAAAATGGGGTATTTGTGAAATCATACCACCACAGTCCGCATATCAAAGAGCCCTGTTGCCGAGGCTTCAAGCCCCAATCTACAAAAATACGTAATTTTGCATTTCTTCCAGGAAGAACAATCACGGATGCGTGTTAATTTGTTTGTTTGCTTTTTTTTTTAGTCTTTTTTCTTGTTTTTTAGGGGTGGACCACATCAAGCCAAGAGTACCTGAAAGTCAGAAGAAGGCTCAATTGAACTCAAATTAAAAGTTCCACTGCTATTTTTAAGTATAAAAAAATTATCCTACAGCAAATCCTAGTTTTCTGTCGTTTTGTGGCTTAAAAAGGTAAAAAAACATCGATTAAAAATGATGATATAGCCAGTCGATTTGAAATTACCGAAAAGTTATATAGATTGCTTCCCAAACTTTCTAGGGAGTAACACCGTGCAGTAGTGGCGTAAAAAAGGTAAAAAGCCATCGATTAAAAATGATGATATAGCCAGTCGATTTGAAATTACCGAAAAGTTATAAAGAGATCTTCCCAAATTTTATAGGGAGTAACGCCGTGCGGCTGGGGCGCAAAAAGGTTAAAAAGCCATCGATTAAAAATGATAATACAGCCAATCGATTTTAAATTACCAAAAAGTTATATAGAGAGCTTTCCAAATTTTCTAGGGTGTAACACCATGCATTAGTGAAGTTATATAGAGAGCTTTCCAAATTTTCTAGGGTGTAACACCATGCATTAGTGACGTAAGAAAGGTAAAAATATAGAGAGCTTCCCAAATTTTCTAGGGAGTAACAACGTGCGGTAGTTCATTCGTTTATATAGATGAATGTAGCCCATTCAAAATGAACTATTAATATAGATATTTATTTTAACGCTTCGTTTAACTGAATCTATTGACTTGAGGACTGAAAAAAATATGAACATAATTGTGAACATAAATATGACAAAAGTGATGTAAAAGATATTATAGAGGATAGTTTCTTATATTATTTTTTATTATTTAATTTTTTATTTATATAATTTAAATATTATAAGGCTATACAAGTGAGCACTGTACCATTCATGTCTGAACATAAATGCAGTCAACAAATGGGAACCTCTAATACAAACTATTTATCCAATATAGTTCAAGACTATAAAGTGTCACATAATTGCACGTTATTCTTGATAGTAAAATGTTATTTTAAACCAAGTTTGTAGGAATTTTTAAAAGAGCCCAAAACCTCTTGAAAACAGCAAAACAAAAAGACATAATTTTTGAACCCTCTAAACAAGAAATTTACATCCTCCACCTTGAACAGCAAGGGAAATCACATTTTTGCGCGGGTAGCATTCATGGGTCCTCATTTTCTTTTTTTTCTGTTTTTTTCTTGTTGCTCACTTCCATTCATAAGGAAGAATATGTGTATGTATGTATATAAGGAACAGAAATTATCCCTTGATAAAAAATTGTTGGAGATCACTACACCGTACACTGAAAACCGAGCAGCATGGTACTCAGGACTCATGGTACTAAGGAGAATGCGTGAATTCCCGTGGCTGTCTTTTTTTTTTTTTTTTTTTTTTTTTCGCATATATTCGTTATTTAAAGCATTGTTGCTAGTTGTTATGTGGTCTTGCAGGCTATTAATAATAAATATACCAATCTAACTAAAAAATTTAATCCAAAAATACTGCGGAAATATTAGTTTAAGTTACAATACAATTGTTGTACACTGGAAAAGTATTAAAAAGTAATTTGGATCATAAAAATTGAGATCGATGTCTGATAAAATCGGAATGGAGAACAAAAAATTTCGACAAATGCAAAATAAGATTTTGTTGAATGGCCTCTTACTGGAAGAATCATATCTATTTTACTGGAATTTGTTTATGGGGTGTATGGGCAGCACAAATTTGGCGGGGGGTATAAAATTTGTCAAAACAGCAAAATCATGCGAATGAATGAAAATCGGATGAAACTATGGGAAGTTAAAGCAGTGAAGTTAGGGATTAAAAAATCAGTTACCCTCTGTTTTAATACTTGCATAGAATACTTGAATACTTACATCAACAACCACCATCTGTTCCTTGCTGATGACAAGAGCCCTGTCTTTCTTTGGCTGCGTTGCGTAAATGTAACGAGTAGAAACAGCTATTGCACGTCCCCAATTGCACACAACTCCTTTTTCACCGCAAACATAGTCCTAAGAAAATAGATTAAATAAGCAACCACAAAGTATGCATACAAAGTTTATTGTTAATTCGTAAATAGACCTTTTACATGCATAGCTAATGCTCTACGCTGCAAAGCCTAATATATGCACCTGATATGATTCTGTCCAGAAAAAACGGCCATATTACAGGATATTTAATCTATACTAGGTTTGATTAAGAGACCAAAAATATCAACTTCATTGCTCTAGACCGATCGTAACAAGCTGATCTACAACATGCCTTAATTGTAAATGATAATAATGACTATAATTATGCCAATTTATAAATAAATGTTTGCAAGCAAAATTTTAGATATCTCAGGGTATACAACTAAAGCTGTGTAGGATAGCGTATACTATGCAGGTTTCTTGATGGAGGATTTTGATTGCACTGTAATTCTTCAAAAATGGCGTTTCTCTTCAAAAGTCTTTTACATGAAAGTAAAGTTTAAATTACACTTTTTTGAAAAGTACATACATTTTCAAACATGTCCTTTTCTCACATTTATCACATTATCACATTTATCACATTATCACATTTATGTCCTTTTATGACAATCCGTCCTTAAAAAAAGATTTGATCTTAGGGAATGTAGGTTCTTTCGTCCTAACAGGTAGCCCCCTCCCCTACAAAAAAACCCTTGGCACCCCAATGATATTCTACGAGGGTAAGTTGTCTGTAGTTTTATATGGACCGCATTGTAGTTATGGACAATATACAGCACCACGCGGTGTATGGTCAGAAACTGGGAGATTTATCAAAAGCTTTCCAAAAATTTAAAAGGATTAGTTATCTTAATAATTTTCGCTCAATAGTTTGTTTTACCCTATTCAGGCTAAAATGAGTTTTGTGGCATAAAATGGCGGAAACAGTAAGACTACTTTTTAAATGGCCTGAAATGATAGTTTACTGTTGTCTCTTTAATCACTTAAATGGGTATTATAATTCAAATTTGTAGGTTGAATGAGGTACCCCCAATAATGAGCAACTAATGGTTTCATAACTGTTTTGCCATGCACCCGTGCTATCCCCCACACTGGACAACTCAAACGCTTTTTATAAAAATCAAACATAAATTAAATAGGTAGGCTTAAAGAAAATCCATTTCTATCAAATGCATGGTATTGAAAACTGAACATTCTTAAAAGTTCTATTTCAAATTAATGTTAATTTTGAGTTTAAATACATATACCTGGATGTCTCTATGTCATGTATTTTATCATTATTATTCCCTGCTGTTTTACGAATAAATGGTACCTTTTTCAGTTTAGTTTCGTGTGATTGAGCAATACATATATTAACTTATAATAGACTACAGACAAGGTATGTCTTGGCAAGCTCCTTGTGCCTTTTTTTCATGCCACCAATGAAGGTATCCCAGAGTGTTGAAGCAGTTAAAACTGCTACTTAGGTTTGCTCCTCAATTATTACCACTCATTTACACCGTTCTTGTGGCGACTTCGTTTAAGTCAAATTTGCTGTATAACTACTGTAAAATGCAGGCGAGGGTAAATAAATAAATAAAAAAAAAAACACGCAAATTTGTCTCCAGTATGCCTTCGAGATTTCAGTCAACTAACCTACTTAACTAGCAAAGTATAAACACACACTGAACAAGTACTAACAAAACCTATCCTCTCCGCACAAAAAAGTGACCGTTTGTCCGAGTCTCCGGAGACGATTCCATACCTATGCGAACCTGGCGACTAAATCACAAGTTCCGTAGGTGATTATACTTGTTCCGTAAAGCTGTATTAGATTTAATTTATTGGCTCGGAGCGATTAAGTAGTACAAAATTTTCCCTCTAGAGGCGCTGAGGTACGCGTGGTCACTTTTGGAGAGTTTTGACTGTACTTGTTCAGTAGATGATTATACTTAGTTAACCAGCAACTGAAACGTCCATTCGATGCATTGCGCGCCAACAATGGCTCTAGAGGTTCTTATCCTTTCTTAACCTACTTAACTTACCAATATTTTTCCAAGCTAATCTGGGATTTCATTTTGAATGCTGGATTTTTAATCAAACAATCCTTTTAATCAAAAGACTGATCGCTTACAGAACAAATTCAGCTTTAATATTATTGAATTGGAGAGTAATCTTATCAAATATCAAATTTTCTTTGAGATATTCTACCTTTTAATGAAGTTGCCAGACGCTACACTGTCAGAGGCGCTAGTTGTTTTTAATTCGTATATTTTCGTGTTAAATCGCCAAGGATCCAACTCTTATAAGATTCTCATGTTCTTTGATATCAACAACGAAAACTAAATAATCGACTAGTTACTTGCATGCCTTACTTTGCACTTTGGCACGAGTGTCTGTTTCTCGCCTGTGCAGTAGAGATCGATTGTGCATACCAATGTCACCAAAGCAAAAGGTAAGAATAAGCAACTATTTTTCTTCAAAATTGAAACATATTTCAAAGTATAAAACAAATATGTAATATGAATTTTTATAAAGACGATTAATTTGCACAGGATTGTTCATTGCATGTGATTTTGACTTCTAAGACTGTTATATCAACTAGACCCCGAAAAAACGTGAAATTATTATCCCTTGTGTATCAGTAAGTATTATCCGAGAGAAGAAAATTTTTGTTACCTATCAGTGATTCGACCAAATTTTCACTCTTAGATTTATAATTGAGAAGTACCTGAGTCATCAAATTTTTTTAGTCCTCATTCATAGAGATTGTGAGCAAGCATTTGATTTAGCTGATAGAAGAGCCTTAGGGAAGGTCCTATCCTGGTATGTATACCAGATAAATAGAGTAAAGTGATTAGTGTTAAGTACGAGAAAAACATTGCTGCAGTTAAGGTAGGGAATTAGATTACAAGCTTTTTCGATTTTAAATCAGGAGCTAAGCAGGGTTGCGTCCTATCCTCATTTATGTGGATCATTTTGATGGACTTTGTCATAAGGAGCACAGCAATGACAATGGGAGAACATGGAATCCATTGGGGAAGTAAACCTTCCTAGATTCAGATTATGCTGATGATTTAATCATCCTAGATGAAAACGTTAGCAAAATGAATGAAATTTAGAGGTTTTGAGAGTTCAGGGTTCAAGAATAGGTTTAAAATTAATGTTCAGAAGACTAAGTCACTAAGGCTAGAAATATGTGAAGGTGAAGAGGTGATGGTTGGCAACGAGAAGATCGATCAAGCTGCTTCAATTACTTAGGTAGTATTATTATTAAAAATGATGGATGAAGTGAAGATGTTAGAGGTTGAATCACCAAAGCCCCGGTTGTTTTTTCCTAGTTGAAAAAAGTTTGAAAGATAACTCTGCAAACCAAGAATAGAATATTGGAAGCTAGGGTTATAACGGTGGTCAAGTTTGCTCCTGAAGCGTGCGCTCTCAGAATGACGGAGGAGGGTTTGCTACATATTTTCCAGCGAAACTGCCTACGGATTATTTTGGGTGCCCGACTCACTGACCGTATCTCAAACAGTAAGCTATACAAAAAATTTTGCTCAATTCCACTTTCTAGAGCTATAATAAGAGAAAGGTTGAGATGGCCAGGACACATTCTGTGAATGAAGGATGACAAATTCACCGAATGGGGTGGGAAGGTGTCGTAAGGAAAAATTTAAGCGAAATGGCAGCTTCTTAGGAGGGTGTAAAGAGGGAGACTTTGAATAGAATGGGATAAAAGATGAGCGTGCGTAACTGCATTGGCCTCAGGTAGCTTGTTGCTGCAGTGAGTTGTTAGTAGTAATAGTAGTAGCTAAAATATTGTAACAGCCTTCCAAAGTTTTGGCTTTATTTTAGCGTATATACTGCAAACCTTCATAAAGTGTGTCAAGTGCCGTTTGAGTTGAACATATTGAGATTCGACGGAATTAATCAATGCATCTATATAATCGGAGATTAAGAAATAATGGGAAGTTGCTTTTTAAGACAGAGTTGAACTTGTCACTCAATAATTCTTTAGGAATCCCCGATCTTCTGATGGGACATTAGCGGCTCATTAACGTATGCTATGGCACTGTGCAATTAACTGAAGATGCTGAAGTCTTTTCTAATATCTAATGGAATGGAAATTATAAGTAGTGAAACTAGTTTTCAACATATAGCTGAAGAAGTTTTGTTCAATAAATCTTTAGCAATTCCCACTAGAACATTTTCTGTTGGGTTGCTAGCGACTTCGTAGCATGTACTATGGTATTCCATACTTTTTACTAAATAAAATATCATATTAAGATCTATTTACATTAATTTTAAATTCGCTGTAGGCTAGTAAGTTTTTTACCTGAAACCTTCTAAAATTTGAAACTTTATATGTCTTGAATGTTAGAATATTATAATGATATGGTGGTGAGTAAGTGTTTCATTCACAAATTCGCAGCGCTGCATACTTTGAAGTACCTAATATGCCACTAATCATTTACATCGTTCCATCACTAGGTTATATGTGTCGGTATAATCTTCTATTGAAGAAGTTGAAAAAGAAACTCTTAAGAAAAACAACTTTTGAAAAGAGTTCCAAATATAAGTGCAAAATCCAATGAGGTTGTTTTTCAAGTATTTATTGTCTCGCTATGTTAACCTTGCTATAATCGGACCGATCTGTGTGCCATTGTGTCTGCCTTGTTGATCAGACGAAGGGGTGGAGACTGCAACACAAGAGAGCTCTACAAAAGGAGGTGAATTTTAGAAAACAGCCTAAATCACATTTTCTGCCAGAAGCTAAAAAGCTTGTGATTTTTGGATACTGGAATTTTAACAGATGTGTGCATAATTACAGCACCAAATAGCACACTACTTTTATCAAACTTAAAATCTCCTTCAACGAGTCTTTATGAATTTTTTTTTCCAATTTAAAAATCTCAAGATAAAAAAAAATGAATTTCGTTTTGTTTACAAAAATGTAGTTGCTTGTCATATTACGCCAAAAATAGCAGTTCACTTCTTTTTCCATGGCTAAGTTCAAATGCCCCTGCGTTTCACTTTTACTCTTTTGATAGTAGCTAGTTTTCTCTGTCTGGTGTTTTAGTTGTTCAAACTTTGCACAACCCTTGGATATGTCCAAGCCTTAAAAGTAAAGAAAATTCCGTTCTTGGTTTCTTGCACTCTTTTCGTATATGTTTTTGTCTGTGTGTTTCTCATCTCTCGTCCCCGTTTATTATCTCTTCATTTTTAAATTTAATCTTACACAACAAACGCATACTACAAAACCAAGAACTACACAGCAGTAACATCGATCGTTGTTTTAATGTTGAAATCTATAATTTCCGTTTGTTTCACCTCTGTTCTTTGTTCCGTTTGTTTCATACCTCTACTCTGTTTCATACCTCTACATCCGTTTGTTTCATTTCATACCTCTACTTATTCCACACAAAGGTCCTCGTCCTATCTTCTGTTTGGATATTCTGTCTGTCAAGGGCGGATCCAGGATTTTTTTGGGGGGGGGGGGGTCTACTAATTTTTACTTTTTCGGGGGGGGGGGGGTTACTAATTTTTGACTCAGTTTTCGACTAATTATACTGATTTTTACCTAGGTTTTACTAATTTTCGACTAATTTTCGACTCGGTCAAAAATTTCGGGGGGGGGGAGGGGTTCAAACCGGGTACCCCCCCCCCCCTGGATACGGCCTTGCTGTCTGTCCTTATGTTTGTACGTATGCACTAGTACGTATTGTGGTTCATTTTTACTTATCAATTTATAAATCTGGTTTTCTGCCTTAATTTATCGCTTTATCCTAGACTTACATATCCTGACCATCAACTAAAAAAATATTACCTCTTATTTCTTATGATATCTCGGGAGTGAGCTTGAAGCATAGAATTTTGTCTGTGATTTTTGTAGTACCACGTGCATTAATAAGGCTTACAACTGCCATAAGGACGATGACTATCACTAATTTTGTTGATAGTCAGTTTGATCCAGTCAAATTTTTATTCAGTATTCTAAATTTTATCCTGCAATTTTTTTTTTTTTTCCAGTTACAACAACTTACTAAACTGTGACAAAACTACACTTAAAAGTGCATTATCTTACCATCCTCAATGCGTTTTCAAATCTAAAATATCTGCATTGTTTAAAAATCTATCAACAGACCATATTTCTTTTGTAAGGAAGCCTTATTTTTGTGTAAATTTAGTAACTCAATTTCAGTAAAAGTTAGAATCTCCTTTGCTCCAATAGATCAGAAATAAACCGACTATTTCAAATTAGCTAAACTTAAAAACACCTTCGCTTTGTATACCCAATCGTAAATCTTGAAATGACATAACTTTGTTTAAGTAACGAACAACATTTGAACCGATGATAAATAGTTGAAGATCCAATCCAGACTAGTTTTGTATAAGAAAAAGTTGGATATGTAAAGTGTTACGACATTTCAAGGTTTTAGAATCAAGGCCCAAAATACTTGAAAAAACTACTTTTTATCAGAAAGTTGGCGATTGGCTAAAACGACGAGGCAGAAAAGTCGTTAAGCGAATCAAAATTGAATACCAAATTGCATAAAATCTACGGATCGGAGAGAAATAGAGGTTATCTTTGGAGGAGAGCAAACTAGAAAGAAACTTAGGTAAGTAACCTTTCTAACTAATTATGGCAAGCACCTGCTTTGTCTCAATTTCCTTAAATGTAAAGTTAAAATAATAATATAGAATCTTTTCGAAACTTTTGTCTAAGCCGAGAAGATCCTATTTCTGTGTTGAATTAAGTTATAAATTGAATCCTTCGAATTTACCTTTTTAGCCCTAACTTTAGTCAGAGCTGTATCCTTTTGTCACTTAGTCCGAACCCAAAATATCCTATGTCTCTGTTGAATTAAGTTATCAATTGAATCCTTTGAGCCCACTTTTGGCCCTAAATTGAGTTACAGGGGTAATTTCCTTTTTGGAAACTTATCCCGTTGATTTATTAAAAGTTTGAGTCTTGCGGATCGTTCAAGGTATTCCCTTGGATTTATTCTGATTAATTAAGAGATGCTTGATCTAATTAAAATTAAATAGATTATAGCAAAGGGCGGTAATCACCCGTTTAAATAACTCAAGATTCTCGTTAGATATTTATTTCAGTTGGTTGTGGGTATCATATTTTCGTCTTTATATTTCCTTTTAGTTAAGGCCGGGTCTGTAAAGGATAGAATACTCTACGATTAATTAAATTAAAGAACTCAAGTGAGTGTCTTCCCAGAAGCACAAAATTGGTGGAATAAACTTATAATAACCTAGGGTTTAAGGTGGGAAAACCCACAACAGGGAGTAGAAATAATTGGCTGTATGCTTCTTCCCAATTTAGTGTTTCATGGAACTAAAGCATATTATTTATAAAATAGGTCACACACAGAAATTAGAACTCGCTAGACAATAGTTTTGCTTATCTCCTTGTGGATTCTCTAACGTTATACGGAAGAGAGTCTTATCCCCTTTTGCTCGTTCTTTCACCTCCCTAATCCTGTACTAGCCGTATATACAGAAAATCGGAATTCCTTAGACTATAGTTTTGCTATCTCCTTGTGGATTCTCTAACGTTATACAGAGGAGAGTCTTATCCTCTTTTTGTTCGTTCTTTCACCTCCCTAATCCTGAACTAGCCGTATATACAGAAAATCGGAATTCCTTAGACTATAGTTTTGCTATCTCCTTGTGGATTCTCTAACGTTATACAGAGGAGAGTCTTATCCCCTTTTTGTTCGTTCTTTCACCTCCCTAATCCTGTACTAGCCGTAGTAGAGATGCAATATTGAGTCGTGTCACCCACCCCTGCTGCCACCTACAACTTTTTCGCACCCCAAATATGGGTATAGCCTCCCTAGGGAGAATGAGTACGTAATGGGTCAATGACCTCTTTTTCCAAGGTCGATTTATTTGATGTTTCTGTGTGTAATAGCTCGGGGGACGAAGGTTGCACATGCGCATTGAATTCTAACGGGAACAATGTTATTGATCTAGGACTCGAGGGGGAAGTGAATTTCCGAGAACTTGATTGCGTAATCGATCGCGAATGTCATGGTGTCCAGAAATAGTATTTGTTGTTGTTGTAAGTGCACGCTTTCAGCGAATGTTATGATCCAGAAATAGTATTTGTTGTTGTTTTGGTCATGTACATGCTCGAGGCGAATGTCATGGTGTCCAGAAATAGTATTTGTTGTTGTTGATCTCGCCAATGTTATGACTTTCCCAGAAACAGTTAGATCACGTGTTTCCTTCTCAGCCAATCAGCGAGTCGGATACATCATCCTTCTCAGCCAATCAGAGACCTGCTTACATATGATCTTCCCCGTTACATAACAATTCACCATTGAGATTTCGTATATAATGGACATGCAATGTGATTCAATTATCAGAAAGTATTTTGACACCGTGTAAGCAACTAAAATGGATATTATTGATGAACTTGAAGCCTTGGCAGCCACAATTAGCAATGTAAGTTCTGTTTTCATTTTTATTTTCAAAATAAAATTGTTTTCCGTGGTCACCCTCTACTATATTTGTGTAAACCCCCCCCCCCCCCCAAACCATACAAACATCATTATAATCAATGGAAAACATAAAATATATTCTTTTTACCCTAACCCTCCCTCCACCATTGTTTTACAATCCCAAATTCTCGCAAAAAGAAATACCATTTATATACATTCCTTCCCACTATTTTTCCAGATAAATCCCCCCCCTCCCTCCACCATTGTTTTACAATCACAATCTCGCAAAAAGAAATACCATTTCAATTGACATCCTTCCCTCTATATTTCCAGCTAAATCCCCCCCTCCCTCCACCATTTTTTTACAACCAAATTCTCGCAAAAAGAAATAGAATTTCAATAACTTCCTTCCCTATATATTTCAATCTAAAGCCCCCCTCACTCAACCCTTGTTTTAACACCCACAATGAAAACATCAATAAATAGCCTTTCGAAAAATTCCGTCCCTCTATCTTTCCTGCTAACTACCCCCCCCGCCTCCCACGCAAATACAAACTCCACAAAGCTATCTTTATAGTAGTTAGAACAATATAAAATATGCTCAGTTTAACCATCTAAACCCACCCCTCCTTACGACTTTAATTCTTTCAAGAGAACTAATACTCTTTTTATCGATAGTTCAAGCTAAAGTGACCGCTGACTTCTGTCAATTTTTAGTGAAAATGCCGTTCTGTTTTGACACAAGACTCCAGTGCGTGGCTAAAATTAGCTGTCACCCCTTTTAAAGCACTTCCTGTAAAAGGTTCTCAGATCAAAATGGGATGTTTTTCTCCTGTCAAATTAAAGCGGTTTCATGCAGACAATTGCAATTTATTAAGCGCAGGCATATACAATCTCTTTTTGGAGAACCAGTGAAATCTCGTTATTTTCAAATTAAGATCTAACAATATATTTAGGACATTGGCGAAAGGGGGAGGGGGCCATGCCTCAAGTCTATCTCCATCATTGTAAGGTGAAAACAAACTGTTTCTTCGCGTGAAAAGTAAGGGGGGTGAGTTTAAGAAAAAGATACAGTGCTTTATTATGCGTAAATTGAATAACATTTTTACCATATCTTTCGGTGGAGGAAGGGGGATATTTTTCCATGTCTGTTCTCAGGGATATTTTCCGTGGGGGTTATTGTCCGTGGTCTGTTTTTCTGGGGGTGTGATAAATATACAAACTAGCCCGGCCTTTGAACGTTTCAGTGAATCGTAATTCTCACATTCAAAAAAAAGGATGCAATTAGTATATTTCACGAAATTTTTTACGTTGTGCTTACTTGGTGATCGACTAAACAAAATTATATGGATGTGGATGCTAACTTTCTTTCTGTAAAAAAGGGGCAAATTATTTTGATACTAATTTTTTCCCTTCTTTTTAAGGCCAATTATGAAGAATGTATGGCGCCACTGCCCGCTAAGAAAGCCAGAGATGACTAGACAGCCCCATCAGTGCCAGCCCCAATGCAGCCTGGGTTTAAGTTAAAGAGAGAGTGGACGGCTTCATATAATATGGTGAACCCTGCCGAAGCTATGCAAGATCGTGAAATAGCCGGTCCAGTCGCACAAGAACATAGCGACGTCGCCCCGTCCGCCCTCCAACATGCACTACCTGGTCCTTCGGGCACCCAAGCTCAGACGGATTATGCAAATGTAAGCATTTTTTCCCTACCTATCTATTTCTTCTAATGTTTTTTCTTTTTCAATCCCAATATAAACTTGTCACAGAGATATTAACCCCTCACCCCAAACATTGTTTTCTCCACCCTCCCTCAGAGATATCTAAATGTAATTTTTTACAATGAAACCACTCTTTTCTCTGCTCCCTCCCCCCCCCCCCCCCTCGGAGATATCTAAATGTAATTTTTTTGCAAAGAAACCGCTCTTTTTTCTGTTAATATCGCTTCAATATCTCATATAGTTTTAGATACCAATGAAACTCAAAATGCTATTTTTTCTAATCTTTGCTATTTTCTCTGTTGCTATTTCTTCGCTGTTATCGCATAAGCGAATATTTTTCATGGGTAATTTCAATTAATGCTCACCATTTGAAACTCAAAATCCCCTATTTTTCTCAATTGATTATCACAAGTTTCAAGAGAAGGAACTGAGTGAGATTATTCACATTTATCTATTTGTTACAAATGAACCCCTAATTTGCGCAAGGATATTTTAAAATAACTTTCAATCTTACAAAGCCTTGCCAATATTTTAGTGATGTGGAAACATTGTTGAATTAGAATTAACGGTTCTCGAATTTAATTGTACTGTTTCCCAGAGAATACGCTTGGAAACAGAACAGACATGAGATTAAAAATAATCTAGGCTCATTTGGGGTCATAGACAACCTGTATGGGAAGTAGGCGAAACGACTTATGCCGCCAAACAA
>NC_142798.1:81451995-81455008 GCF_049724085.1 Artemia sp. Qi Xiang Cuo | reverse complement strand
AACATGCTTTCGTTCAGTTACGTGTGCTTGTGTATGTGTGTGTGTATGTATGTGTGTGTATGTTTGTGTGTATGTGTGTGTAGGGGTGTGTTTTTTTGTATGTTTGTATGTGTGTAAGTGTGTGTATGTGTGTGTATGTTTTTGAATGTGTTTGAATGAATTAGTATGAGTTAGAATGTGTGTGTCTGTGTTTGTCTGATTTTGTCATTGTCGATATGTGTGTGTGTGTGTGTGTGTATGTGTGTGTATGTGTGTATGTGTGTATATGTATATGTGTGTGTGTGTGTTTGTATGTTTGTGTGTGTGTGTATGTGTGTGTATGTGTGTGTATGTGTGTGTATGTATGTGTTTGTGTGTGTATGTGTGTGTATGTATGTGTTTGTGTGTGTGTGTTTGTGAGTGTATGTTTGTGTGTGTTTGTGTATGTATGTTTGTGTGTGTGTGTGTGTATGTGTGTGTTTGTGGGTGTATGTGGGTGTATGTGTGTGTATGTGTGTGTATGTGTGTGTATGTGTGTGTCTGTGTGTGTATTTGTGAGTATTTGTGTGTATGTGTTTGTATGTGTGTGTATGTTTTTGTATTTATTTGTGTGTGTTTGTATGTGTGTGTATTTGTGTTTATGTGTGTGTCTGTGTGTGTATGTGTGTTTATGTGTGTGTATGTGTGTGTGTGTGTGTGTTTGTGTGTTTTTGTGTGTGTGTGTGTGTGTCTGTGTGTATCTGTGTTTATTTGTGCGTATGTGTATGTGTATGTGTGTGTATGTGTGTGTATGTGTGTGTATGTGTGTGTATGTGTGTGTTTGTGTGTGTATGTGTGTATGTGTGTATGTGTGTTTTTGTGTGTGTATGTGTGTTTATGTGTGTGTATGTGTGTGTATGTGTGTGTATGTGTGTATATCTGTGTATATGTGTGTGTATGTGTGTTTATGTGTGTGTTTGTGTGTGTCTGTGTGTCTGTGTGTTTATGTGTGTGTATGTGTGTGTGTATGGGTGTGTATGTGTGTTTTTGTGTGTGTCTGTGTGTGTTTGTGTGTGTTTGTGTGTGTATGTGTGTGTCTGTATGTGTTTGTATGTGTATGTGTGTGTATGTGTGTGTTTCTGTGTGTATGTGTGTGTATGTGTGTGTATGTGTGTATGTGTCTGTATGTGTCTGTATGTGTGTGTATGTGTGTCTTTGTGTGTGTATGTGTGTGTCTGTGTGTGTGTCTTTCTGTCTGTGTGTGTCTGTGTGTGTCTGTGTGTGTATGTGTGTGGCTGCTTCCTGCGTTGTTTTGAGGGTTTTGGCGTTTGTTGTTTGTGTGTGTAGGTTATTGGAGGGTTTTTTAGGTGTTTGGATTTTTGTTTATGTGTGTGTACTTGTGTGTAACTGATTGTATCGTTATGTATATGTGTGTGTGTCTTTAAATGTGTGTGTAAGTGTGTAAATGTGTGTGTATGCTTGTGTGTGTATGTATGTATTTCTGTGATTATGTATGAATGTGTGTATGTGTGTGTGTTTTTATGTGTGTGTATGTTTGTGTATGTTTGTTTATGTGTGTGTATGAGTGTATGTGTGTGTATATGTGTTTTTGTCTATGTGTGTGTTTGTATGTGTGTGTGTGTGTCTTTGTGTGTATGTGTGATTGTGTGTTTATGTGTGTATGTGTATGTGTGTGTATGTGTGAATTTGTGTGTGTATGTTTGTATGTGTGTATGTGTATGTGTGTGTGTGCATATGTGAATGTGTGTATGTGTGTGAATTTGTAAGTGTTTAAGTTTGTTTCTGTATGTGTGTATTTGTGTTTTTATGTGTGTGTGTATGTGTGTCTGTGTGTATGTTTGTGTTTGTGTGTATGTGTATATGTGTTTTTGTGTGTATGTTTGTATGTGTGTATGTTTGTATGTGTATATTTTTTTATTTGTGTGTGTGTTTATGTGTGTATTTGTGTATTTGTTTATGTGTGTTTGTGTGTATGTGTATGTGTGTGTGTGTTTATGTGTGTATGTGTTTATTTGTGTATGTGTGTATGTGTGTATGTGTTTATGTGTTTATTTGTGTGTATGTGTATGTGTGTATGTGTGTGTCTGTGTGTTTCATTGTGTTTATGTGTGTGTATGTTTGGGTTTGTGTGTGTATTTATGTGTTTGTGTGTGTATCTGTTTGTATGTGTGTGTGTGTGTGTGTGTATGTGTGTGTTTGTGTGTGTATGTGTGTGTTTGTTTGTGTATATGTGTGTGTGTGTGTGTATGTGTGTGTATGTGTGTGTGTGTGTGTATGTGTGTATGTGTGTGTATGTGTGTTTGTGTATGTGTGTGTATGTGTGTGTGTGTGTGTGTATGTATGTGTGTTTCTGTATGTGTGTTTGTGTATGTATGTCTATGTGTGTGTATGTGTGTATCTGTGTGTGTATCTGTGTTTATATATCTTTTTATATGTGAATTTGTTTGTATGTATATGTCTTTGTGTGTATGTGTGTATGTGTGTGTGTGTTTGTGTGTGTGTGTGTGTTTGTGTGTGTATGTGTGTGTTTGTCTGTCTATGTCTTTGTATGTCTGTAGATGTCTGTGTAGGTCTGTATATGTCTTTGTATGTCTGTGTATGTTTGTGTATGTGTGTGTATGTGTGTGTATATGTGTGTATGTGTGAGTTTGTGTGAGTATGTGTGAGTTTTTGTGTGTGTGTATGTGTGTATGTGTGTGTAAGTGTGTTTATGTGTATGTGTGTGTGTGTGTGTGTGTGCATATGTGTGTATGTGTGTGTATGTCTGTGTATGTGTGAGTATTTGTGAGTATGTGTGAGTATTTGTGTGTCTGTGTGTCTATGTTTGTGTATGAGTGTTTATTTGTGTGTATGAGTGTGGATGTGTCTGTCTGTGTGTGTAGGGGTGTGTAGTTGTGTGTATGTGTGTGTATGTGTGTGTATGTGTGTGTATGTGTGTGTATGTGTGTGTATGTGTGTGTATGTGTGTGTATGTGTGTGTATGTGTGTGTATGTGTGTGTATGTGTGTGTATGTGTTTATGTGTATGTGTGTGT
>NC_142798.1:79874495-79911995 GCF_049724085.1 Artemia sp. Qi Xiang Cuo | reverse complement strand
TGGTAAAGTTATTAAAACAGGGAAAATACCTGATGACTAGTCTCTGGTCTTTTTCTGGTCTTGATTCGCTCAATCACGGGAGTCTCCCTTCGTATATTCTTTATAGTGCAGTCAATGAAGCACGGGCAAATCAATTTGAAAACTCAATGAACAGATCGCCCTCAAAATCTCCCTGATATTTCAGATACCCCCATCTTCCTTTTGAATATCGGCACGGGTCCATCCGCTGCCTCTGAGATACGAGAAGCAGCAAAGAAACCGAATGAAGGAAGATCACTGGGACTGGACTGCAAATCTACAGAGACGATTAAGACATCAGTTTCCTCATATAGGTCCTTTCGGTCTTTATTCCTCACTCACATTTAGACTAAGGTCAATATACCATCGGACTGTAAATGTACTAAACTTCTCAGGATATTAAAAAAAAGAGACGCTACCATGTCAGGCAACTGGCAGGGTATAAGTCTACTGTCGATACCTAGGGAAGTGCTCTCTCACGTTATCATATAGAGGAGACGACCGCGACCTGGTTGACATCCCGGAGACGAACAGTATGGCTTTAACCCAATCGCTCAGTTGACCCTATATTTACGCTTAGACTTCTAACTGAAGAAAACAGAGAGTGTCGTTTGGAAGATATTTATGACCCTTGTGGACTTCGAGAAGGTTCTTGACTCCTTAGATCGTGAAAGTCTATGAAAACTTTACATCCATTATGGAATCGCTGAGAAAATAGTGACGATTATTGTCGTCATGAATGAGGGTAGTGAAAGTCGCGGCGTCTAGACACCAGAGGACCAAACTCATTTCTTTCAGATTCTGGTAGGAGCATAAAAGGAGTGTGTTCTATCACCGTTACTTTTTGCGATGGTGATTGATTACATCTTCCAGAACGGAGACGGGAGGCATCGGATTAAGCCCCGAAGTCAAGGTCAACGGTATTGACTTTGCAATCTGAAAATTTAGGCAGACTCTACAGTTTGTCACAAAACCTCTAAAAATTTATTCATTCCGTTTACATTTTATCTACACTCAAATCATCTATCTACACTGCAAAATTGAGTTGACTCCACAACAAATCATCAACTAACCTGACTTCTTACTTTGGCGCACCAATATTACTCCAATAAACATCATTAGCCAAATTAATTTACTAATCTACTTTATAATTCAAGGATATAACCTTCGCTAAGGTTTTTTTTTTAATCAACTGAATCAAAATTATTTTCAAAAACTATAAAACTGGGAACTAAGGGGATGCAAGGATTCAGACACTTTTCAATTATTAATATAAGAGTGAAAATTTGGTTAACATATTCTCTCTATTCCTAAGACCGCACCACTCTTGCCTTAAAACTTTATCTGCATAATTACTTAGTTTAAAGTATTCTCAGTTTAGTATGCTCAAACGTCTGGTGAGATTTCTTGAAGCAAATTTTTTTTTCCATCAACATCAATTTGGGTTACGCGCAAAGTATTCTACAGAACATGCTTGTATTAAATTTCTTCAGTTTATAAGACGATCATCAGATTCCAATCTTATTCCTGCAGCCATTTTTCTTGATGTAAAGAAAGCTTTTGACAGCCTTACACACAATATCCTCATTGGTAAACTTTCTCATCATGGTATACGTGGGGAAGCATTGTCTTGGTTCTCTTCATACCTCACTGACAGATCTATCGCAATGGAATATACAGACATGGAAGTTCAAATTGAATACGAAGTACCCCAAGGTTCTATTCTTGGGCCAACCCTCTTCCTGATTTACGTGAACGACCTCTACCGACTTCTGAACACCCCAATTACCAATGTTTGCTGTGGGTTGTGTCACAAATGTTAATTTCACACTTTGTTGGCGTCCACATCTGATTGTCGAGATGGGCAGGTAGTTTTTGTAGATGACAATACTCTAGATGCTGTAGCTCTGCAGGAATCATTTCTTGTTATAAAACTTCTAGCAAACACTGAGAAGACAAACAATGGGTATGAAATTAATTAACTAACTTAAAATGTAAAAAAGTGGTACCTTTTTATTTTTTCCCGTACAGGTTGGAGCTGCCCCACCATTACTGGGCTTCTTACACCGAGAGGCTCAATTAGTTGCCCCCCCGGATCGATATGTGCGATTCCTGGGAGTTCTTTTGGATGAAAATTTATCGTATAAGTCGCACGTTCAAGTAATAAGCGTGAAAATTTCCCGCGGACTTGGAATCATTCGTAAATTAAAGCGTTTATTTCCTTTTCCTATACTCCGTCTTCTATATTTCTCTCTCATTTTCCCTTATATATGTTACTGCTGTCTGTGTGGATGTCTACATTTCCTTCTGTTACTTGTTCCTGTTCATATTCTTCATGAGAAAGTGGTAAGAGTTATCCAGTCGACTACACACACTTCTGTTGATCTCCTTAAGATTAAAGATACTTATGCTATATCTCTATCTTCGTTGGCATATCAATTCTTCCACGGAGATCTCCCATGTTGTTTTTCTGGACTACTTAGACTAGTAGGGGAAGTAAATTTGTATACAGTTTGAAACTGGGAGGATGTGATGATTCCGGCTATTCCCTCAGTTCGTTTAGACTTTGGTCAGGTCGTGACTATGGAACGTGCTAGGAATTTGGTTTCTGCTGAGGTTCGTCGGTCACAAACACTTGGCTCCTTGAAAAGACAACAAAATTCTTTTACTGAAGGGAAATAGTAAACAATTTTATCTTGTTTTATGGCTTTTTTGTGGGAGGGGATCGGGTGGGTGTTTTGTTTTGTTGGCGTTTTTAGGCATTTACCCGTGCCCCGGCCATTTAAACATTTTTTTTTTTTTTTTTAGTAACAATGGGTTTATTAAAAAAAAAAAATATACATCATCGATTCCCTGAAGCAATGCTGAAGCAAGCAATGCTTGTTTGTGGGAATTTGCCTCTCAATTACTTGGACTATCTGTCTTGGCTTTTCTCTGTCTACAATTACCCAGCCCAGTCTTGATGCAACTTATTGCCCAAAATACTTGATAAATTCAATTCAAAATCAACGGAGTATCAAGTATTATCAAGTATTTTCAATACTTGATATAATAAATTCAATTCAAAATCAACGGAGTATCAAGTATTATCAAGTATTTATCAAGTATTTTGGGCAATAGGTTGCATCAAGACTGGGCTGGGTAATTGTAGACAGAGAAAAGCCAAGACAGATAGTCCAAGTAATTGAGAGGCAAATGTTTAAATGGCCGGGGCACGGGTAAATGGCAGGAGTATGAATGACTCTCTTATTGGACACATACTTGTCAGGTTAGTTTTTGGAAAGGCATGTTGGCGTTTTCAGAGAATTTCATTTTGTTATTTATTGTCGGGTTATAGGAGGGTCACTGTTTCGTGTGGACTGTCAGTGAGTTAACTTCTTTTCCTTATAGATTTATAAATTAGACATTGTTTAGTATTGTTTATGCCAAGTTTTAATATTAGTCTTTTATTCTATGTCGTTTCCCAAATACTGAGCCATTGAGCCCTTTGGGATATTGTTTTTGTTATTGTTATTTATGGAAATAAATGGAAATTGAACTTGAAGTTGAACTTGAATTAAACTAACTTATTTGCTTCCTACGAAAATAAAGTTAATGCATCTATGTTTAAAACGCTCGCTCTTCCCACATGTTTTATAAAAACGATTACTTAAAGTTTCCCTAAAATTACTAGGTAGTTACCAAGGCCGTATCCAGGGGAGGGGTTATCCGGTTTGAACCCACCCCCCCCGAAATTTTTGACCGACTCGAAAAAAAGTCGAAAATTAGTAAAACCTAGGTAAAAATCAGTAAAATTAGTCGAAAACTGAGTCAAAAATTAGTAAACCCCCCCCTGAACAAAAATCCTGGATACGGCCCTGGTAGTTACCCTGCTTCCTAAATGTGTGTTCATGTTCTTCAGTTTCTTTTCTCTATGGTTCCTTAACCACAATATTAGTAGAACCCTATCAGGAGGTCCGGGACGAACACATGTGCTGCCATCTACAATTTAGTTTAATGCTGACGGGACATAATTTATTCAAGGATTATCGATCGAGTCTAATGGGGGTCAAGGTCAATCGATCTGTTGTTGTTTTTTGGCCACGTGTAATGGCATGAGGGGTGATTTACATAATCGATGGGTGAATTATTGATTCACGAGCGGGTGGAATTATGAAACATTAAGGCTTCTTCAATCTTTAGGCCTGAGGGATAAACATTCTTTAGGACAGAGAGAAAAATTAATATTCTATTTTTAAATAGGGCTTCACGAAGGGGGAATTAAGAAACATTAAGGCTTCTTTAATCTTAGGTCTGAGGGATAAACGTTCTTTAGGTCAGAGAGAAAAATTAATATACTATTTTTAAATAGGGCTTCACTAAGGGGGAATTAAGAAACATTAAGGCTTCTTTAATCTTAGGTCTGAGGGATAAACGTTCTTTAGGTCAGAGAGAAAAATTAATATTCCATTTTTAAATAGGGCTTCATTGATCTTTAGTGTCATGAATTATAAATGACATCACTTGTTATCTTGGAATTATGTGGGAGTCTAAAGAGATAGAAATTCTATTTTTAAATACGGCTTCACGGAGCTTTAAGTCGGAGAGATAAATTGATATTCTAACGAAACCATAATAGTTTAGCTAGGAAAATTTATGAGATGAAGAGATTAACGTAGGAAAGGGTTTCCTAGAAATTTGAAATGTGAAAGCACTGAGATGCCAAACAAAAGGAACACGATGAAATTACTTTTAGGGATTATTTGGGCGAAACGGTTTTAGACAGCTTATGGAATTATTTCGGCGAAACCGTTAGAGACGTTGATTTAAAAGATGATTTAAAAGATGATTTTTGAGTGTGGTCGTTATAATACACAAGTTCCATTGAACAGTGTTGTGAGGTCCCTTACCCCAACCCCAAAGGGTTCCAATCCCCCACCCCAACCCCGAAGGAAGTCCCCGGTACTCAAAGGTTCCCAGGGCTCCCACCCGGCCCCCAGACCCTCAAAGGCCCACCCCAGGCCCCCCAAAGGCACATCGAGCTCCCAAAAGACCACCGGGGTCCCAAAGGCCTTCACCCGGTCACCAAATGTCCCCAAGGCTCTCAACCGGCCTCCAGGACCCCCAAAGGCCCTCCACCGACCCCCAAAGGTCCCCCAGGCTCCCAAAGGGCCCCCCACCCTCCCCTCCCTCTCCCTCTCCTCCCCACTCCTCACCGTCACCTCCCCCTCCCCTTCTCCCCTCCCCTCCCCTCCTCCCCTCCCCTCCCCTCCCCCTACCCATTTTTTTAATATTTTTTGTGCATTGAGACACAGAAGGGACACCCTCCCCCAAGGGTCCCCCAAACACCCTCCCCGGACCCCCCAAAGAGTCCCCTCTCCATTTTTTTAATACTTTTTTATGGCTTTATTATATCTTTTCTGAACAAGTTCCATTCATAATGTCATTCCTAAACCCATTTTCCAACCTCAAAGAGTCCCCACCCCAATTTGTAAATACTTTCTTGAATTTTTTAACATGGTATTTTTTAAATTTTTACGTTCCAACCTTTCTCAAAGAGTCAAATTTAAAGTTCTATTCCACATATTTTCCCGGAACAAGAAAAGTCCCAAGACATAAAAAATTTAAAGTTCACTTCTAAATTTTTCCGTAGAAGATAGGAAAAGTTATGCTATGATTATGATTATTTTCTATGAAGATAAAAAATTTCACTTTAATTCTACATTTTCTTAAATTCAGTTCTGACCATTCTCAAAGAGATAAAAAAATTTAAAGTTCTGTTCCAAATATTTCCCCGGAAGAAGAAAAGTTCAACTTCGATTCTGAATTTTCTCAATGAAAATGAAATAAGTTATTTGATCATTTCTATTTTCCCAAAATAATATAAAATTTTCCACTTCAATTCAGATTTTTCTCAAACAGATGAAAAAATTTAAAATACTGTTCTAAATTTTTCATAGAAGATAGAAAAGTTCTTGTTCTCTTCTGAATTTTATCAAAGAACATAATTCATTTCTAATTTCTCCAGAGAAAATAAAAAGCTTTCACTTCAGTTTTAAGTTCACCAAGACATAAAAAATTTAAAGTTCTGTTCTAAATTTTTCTGTAGAAGATAGGAAAAGTTATACTATGATAGTGATTATTTTCAATGAAGATAAAAAGTTTCACTTTAAGTCTAAATTTTCTTAAATTAAGTTCCGACTTTTCACATAGAGATGAAAAAAATTTAAAGTTCTGTTCCAAATTTTTCATAGAATATTTGAAAAGTTATACTTTGATCGTGAATATTCAAGTTCTCTTCTGAATTTTACCAAAGAACACAATTCAATTCTATTTTCTCCAGAGAAAATAAAAAAGCTAACACTTCAGTTTTAAGTTCGCCATGACATAAAAAATTTAAAGTTCAGTTCTAAATTTCTACATAGAAGATAGGAAAAGTTATACTATGATTGTGATTATTTTTTATGAAGATTAAAAGTTTCACTTCAATTTTAAATTTTCTCAAGGAAGTGAAGAAAAGTTCAACTTCAATTCTTAATTTTCTCAATGAAAATGAAATAAGCTATTGATCATTTCTATTTTCCCAAAATAATATAAAAATTTTCCACTTCAGTTCAGATTTTTCTCAAACTGATGAAAAAATTTAAAATACTGTTCTAAATTTTTCATAGAAGATAGAAAAGTTCTTGTTCTCTTCTGAATTTTATCAAAGAACATAATTCATTTCTAATTTCTCCAGAGAAAATAAAAAGTTTCCATATCACTTTTAAGTTTCCCAAGACATAAAAATTTAAAGTTAAATTCTAAATTTTTCCATAGAAGATAGGAAAATTTATACTATGATTGTGATTATTTTTCATGAAGATAAAAAGTTTCACTTTAATTCTAAATTTTCTTAAATTCAATTCCGACCTTTCTCAAAGAGATGAAAAAAATTAAAGTTCTGTTCCAAATATTTTCCCGGAAAAAGTTCTAGTTCAATTTAAAATTTTCTCAACAAAGTGAAGAAAAGTTAAAGTTCTCTTCTGAACTTTACCAAAGAACACACTTTAATTCCAATTTCTCCAGAGAAAATAAAAATCTTCCGCTTCAGTTCATTATTTCACAAAGACATAAAGAAATTTAAAGTTCAATTCTAAATTTTTCGGTGGAAGATAGAAAAAGTAATACCATACTTGTGAATATTTTCAAGGAAGATAAAAAGTTCTAGTTCAATTTAAAATTTTCTCAACGAAGTCAAGGAAAGTTCAAGTTCTCTTCTTCTAATTTCACCAGAGAAAATAAAATTTTTTCCACTTCAGTTCCTTATTTCACAAAGACATAAAGAAATTTAAAGTTCAATTCTAAATTTTTCGGTGGAAGATAGAAAAAGTAATACCATACTTGTGAATATTTTCATGGAAGATAAAAAGTTCTAGTTCAATTTAAAATTTTCTCAAAGAAGTGAAGGAAAGTTCAAGTTCTCTTCTGAATTTTCTCAATGAAAAAGAAATTTGTCATTGATCATTTCTATTTTTCCGAATAATATAAAAATTTTCCACTTTAGTTCAGATATGGCTCAAAGAGATGAAAAATTTGAAATACTGTTCCAAATTTTTCACTGAAGATAAAAAAGTTCAAGTTCTCTTCGGAATTTTACGAAAGAACACAACTCAATTCTAATTTCTCAAGAGAAAATAAAAATCTTCCACTTCAGTTCTTTATTTCACAAAGACAAAGACATTTAAAGTTAAATTCTAAATTTTTCGGTGGAAGATAGAAAAACTCATACCATACTTGTGAATATTTTCACGAAATATAAAAAGTTCTAGTTCAATTTAAAATTTTCTTAAAAAAGTGAAGGAAATTTCAAGTTCTCTTCTCAACTCGACCAAAGAACACAATTAAATTCTAAATTCTCAAGAGAAAATAAAATTCTTCCACTTCAGTTCTTTATTTCACAAAGACATAAAGAAATTTAAAGTTCAATTCTAATTTTTCAGTGGAAGATAGGAAAAGTAATACCATACTTGTGAATATTTTCACGGAAGATAAACAGTTCTAGTTCAATTTAAAATTTTCTCAACGAAGTCAAGGAAAGTTCAAGTTCTCTTCTGAACTTTACCAAAGAACACACTTCAATTCTAATTTCTCCAGAGAAAACAAAAATCTTCAACTTCAGTTCTTTATTTCAAAAAGACATAAAGAAATTTAAAGTTCAATTCTAAATTTTTCGGTGGAAGATAGAAAAAGTAATACCATACTTGTGAATATTTTCACGGAAGATAAAAAGTTCTAGTTCAATATAAAATTTTCTCAACGAAGTGAAGAAGAATTCAAGTTCTCTTCTGAATTTTACCAAAGAACACAATTTATTTCTAATTTCACCAGAGAAAATAAAAATATTCCATTTCAGTTCTTTATTTCACAAAGACATAAAGAAATTTAAAGTTCAATTCTAAATTTTTCGGTGGAAGATAGAAAAAGAAATACCATACTTGTGAATATTTTCATGGAAGATAAAAAGTTTTAGTTCAATTTAAAATTTTCTCAACGAAGTGAAGGAAAGTTCAAGTTCTCTTCTGAATTTTCTCAATGAAAAAAAAATTAGTCATTGATCATTTCTATTTTTCCAAATAATATAAAAATTTTACACTTTAGTTCAGATATGGCTCGAAGAGATGAAAAATTTAAAATACTGTTCCAAATTTTTCACTGAAGATAAAAAAGTTCAAGTTCTCTTCGGAATTCTACCGAAGCACGAAATTTAATTCTAATTTCTCCATAGACAATAAAAATCTTCCACTTCAGTTCTTTATTTCACAAGGACAGTGAAATTTAAAGTTCAATTCTAAATTTTTCGGTGGAAGATAGAAAAAGTAATACCAAACTTTTGAATATTTTCCCGGAAGATAAAAAGTTCTAGTTCAATTTAAAATTTTCTCAACGAAGTGAAGAAAAGTTCAAGGTCTCTTCTGAACTTTACCAAAGAACACACTTCAATTCTAATTTCTCCAGAGAAAACAAAAATCTTCCACTTCAGTTCTTTATTTCACAAAGACATAAAGAAATTTAATGTTCAATTCTAATTTTTCGGTGGAAGATAGAAAAAGTAATACCATACTTGTGAATATTTTCCCGTAAGATAAAAAGTTCTAGTTCAATTTAAAATTTTCTCAACGAAGTGAATGAAAGTTCAAGTTCTCTTCTGAACTTTACCAAAGAACACACTTCAATTCTAATTTCTCCAGAGATAACAAAAATATTCCACTTCAGTTCTTCATTTCACAAAGACATAAAGAAATTTAAAGTTCAATTCTAAATTTTTTGGTGGGAGATAGAAAAATTAATACCATACTTGTGAGACTAAAAATGAAGATATTTATGAAGAGTTTCAACTATCTATGGCTAAGTTTACTAAAGACAAGCTATTTTATTGCGAAAACACAAAAACTCAGAAAAAATTTTAAATTTTCCTATAGTACATAAGCAATAATGCTTAAATTTAATATATTTATGCATAGTTTCAACTAGCTCTAAGTTTGCTAAAGACATGCTATTTTCGTGCGAAAACACACAAAATCAGAAAAAATGTTCAATGTTCCTTTAGTACCTATGCAATTAGGTTTAAATGAAGATATTTATGCAGAGTTTCAACTAGCTATGTCTAAGTTTGCTAAAGACAAGCTATTTTCTTGCGAAAACACACAAAATCAGAAAAAATGTTAACTGTTCCTTTAGTACCTACGCAATTAGGCTGAAATGAAGATATTTATGCAGAGTTTCAACTATCTATGGCTAAGTTTGCTAAAGACAAGCTATTTTCTTACAAAAACACAAACAAAATCAGAAAAAATGTTCAATGTTTCTTTAGTACCTACGCAATTAGGCTTAAATGAAGATATTTATGCAGAGTTTCAACTAACTTTTGCTAAGTTTGCTAAAGACAAGCTATTTTCTTGCGAAAACACACAAAATCAGAAAAAATGTTCGTTGTTCCCTTAGTACCTAAACAATTATGATAAAAATGAAGATATTTATGAACAGTTTTAACTAGCTATGGCTAAGTTTGCTAAAGACAAGCTATTTTCTTGCAAAAACACACAAAATCAGAAAAAATTTTCGATATTCCTTTAGTACCTACGCAATTAGGCTTAAATGAAGATATTTATGCAGAGTTTCAACTATCTATGGCTAAGTTTGCTAAAGACAAGATATTTCTTGCGAAAACACACAAAATAAGAAAAAATGTTCAATGTTCCTTTAGTACCTACGCAATTAGTCTTAAATGAAGATATTTATTCAGAGTTTCAAATAGCTATGGCTAAGTTTGCTAAAGACAAGCTATTTTCTTGCGAAAACACAAACAAAATCAGAAAAAATGTTCAATGTACCTTTAGTACCTAAGCAATTAGGCTAAAAATGAAGATATTTATGCAGAGTTTCAACTAGCTATGACTAAGTTTGCTAAAGACAAGCTATTTTCTTGCGAAAACACACAAAATCAGAAAAAATGTTCAATGTTCCTTTAGTACCTACGGAATTAGGATAAAAATGAAGATATTTATGCACTGTTTCAACTAGCTATGGCTAAGTTTGCTAAAGACAAGCTATTTTCTTGCGAAAACACACAATCAAAATATAATTTGTTAATTGGACCTTTTTTACCTACTCTTTTTTGATTATGTATAGAGATGTATGCAGTGTTTTAACTATCTATGTCTAATTTTGCTAAAGACAAAGCTATTTTCTTGAGCCTATGCACACACTCAGAAAAAATTTTATATTATCACTTATAGAATAAGCACTTATGATTAATTTTATTAATGATTTCTTATTTTAATCTAGCTATTAATAAGTTTGATAAAGACAAGTTTTTTTCTGGCCAAAAAACAAACAATCACAGAAAAAATGTTAAATTAAAATTTAGTACCAAATAAATTAGGCTAAAAAATTAAGATATTTATGCAGAGTTTCAACTATCTATGACTAAGTTTGCTAAAGACAAGCTATTTTCTTTCAAAAACACAAAACCTCATATAATTTTTTTAATTGTCACGGAGTAACAAATCAAAGATTACATTTTTTTTTATATTTATGATGTTTTTATTATAGTTTTTTATAATTTTGATAAATACAAGATTTTTTCTTGCTAAAATACAGAAAATCTGAAAAAATATTGTTAGGTTAGGTTAAGTTAGATTAGGTTAGGTTAGCCTACGTACGCGTGCATATAGGTTAGTTTAGTTTAGATTAGTTTAGGTTAGGTTAAGTTAGGTTAGTTTCGATGAAGTTTGTTTAGTCTAGGTTTGGTTCGGTTTGGTTAGCCTTCGTACGCGCGCGTGCGTAGGCTAACCTAGCCTAACCTAACTTAACCTCACCTAACTTAATCTAACCTAACCTAACCTAATCATACCCCTAACGATGTGCACCTATCTCCCCTAACCTAAGCTAACCTAAGCTAAGCGTACGTAATTTAACCTAACCTAATATACCCGAAATTACTATATGCTAACCTAACCTACCCAGACTAAAAGTACAAACGACTATACACGTCAAAGAATGCGCCTACGTCATAGCGCATAATTAGGATCAAAACTACTAACCTCACTTAACCTAAATGCACGCGTACGTAGGCTAACCTAACCTAATCTAACTTAACCTAACCTAACAATATTTTTTCTGATTTTGTGTGTTTTCGCAAGAAAATAGCTTGTCTTTAGCAAACTTATCCATAGCTAGTTGAAAAAGTGCATAAATATCTTAATTTTTATCCTAATTACGTAGGTACTCCAGTTAAATTTAACATTTTTTCGGATTATGTGTGTTTTCGCAAGAAAATAGCTGGTATATAGCAAAATAAGACACAGATAGTTGAAACTCTGCATAAATATATTCATT
Organism: Artemia sp. Qi Xiang Cuo; assembly: GCF_049724085.1. Lineage (NCBI taxonomy): Eukaryota > Metazoa > Arthropoda > Branchiopoda > Anostraca > Artemiidae > Artemia > Artemia sp. Qi Xiang Cuo. The sequence goes on along the minus strand of NC_142798.1, from coordinate 79,900,118 downwards.
TTTTAGCCAAATTACCTAGTTCATATATGTAAATTTTACATTTTGTATGATTTTGTTTTTTTTATCGCAAGAAAATAGATTTTGTTTATAAATATTATCGATATATAGATTAAAAACTGAATAAATATAGTCATTTAATCATAATTTAGTATGTACTAAATGAAAATTTAACTTGTTTTGTAATATCGTTTGTTTTTTTGCAAGAAAATATATTGTCTTTAGCAAACTTAGCCATAGATACATGAAACTCTGCATAAATATCTTCAATTAAGCCTAATTGCGTAGGTACTAAAGGAACATTGAACATTTTTTCTGATTTTGTGTGTTTTCGCAAGAAAATAGCTTGTCTTTAGCAAACTTAGCCATAGCTAGTTGAAACTCTGCATAAATATCTTCATTTTTAGCCTAATTGTGTATGTACTACAGGAACATTAAACATTTTACTTCCGATTTTGTGTATTTTCTCAAGAAAATAGCTTGTCTTTAGCAAGCTTACCCATAGATAGTTAAAACTATACATAAGTATCTTCATTTATGCATAATTACATAGGTACTAAAGGAACATTTAACATTTTTTCTGATTTTGTGTGTTTTCGCACGAAAATAGCTTGTCTTTAGCAAACTTAGCCATAGCTTGTTGAAACTCTGGATTAATATCTTCATTTTTAGTCTAATTGCGTAGGTACTAAAGGAACATTGAACATTTTTTCTGATTTTGTGTGTTTTCGCAAGAAAATAGCTTGTCTTTAGCAAACTTAGCCATAGCTAGTTGAAACTCTGCGTAAATATATTCATTTTTAGTCTCACATATATGGTAATACTTTTTCTATCTCCCACCGAAAAATTTAGAATTGAACTTTAAATTTCTTTATGTCTTTGTGAAATAAAGAACTGAAGTGGAACCTTTTTGTTTTCTCTGGAGAAATTAGAATTGAAGTGTGTTCTTTGGTAAAGTTCAGAAGAGAACTTGAACTTTCCTTGACGTCGTTGAGAAAATTTTAAAATGAACTAGAACTTTTTATCTTCCGTGAAAATATTCACAAGTATGGGATTACTTTTTCCATCCTCCACCGAAAAATTAGAATTGAACTTTAAATTTCTTTATGTATTTGTGAAATAAAGAATTGAAGTGGAAGATTTTGGTTTTCTCTGTAGAAATTAGAATTGTAGCGTGTTCTTTGGTAAAGTTCAGAAGAGAACTTGAACTTTTCTTCACTTCGTTGAGAAAATTTTAAATTGAACTCGAAATTCTTATCTTCCGTGAAAATATTCACACGCATGGTATTACTTTTTCTTTCTTCCACCGAAAAATATAGAATTGAACTTTAAATTTCACTGTCTTTGTGAAATAAAGAACTGAAATAGAAGATTTTTATTTTCTCTGGAGACATTAGAATTGAATTGTGTTCTTTGGTAAAATTCCGAAGAGAACTTGAACTTTTTATCTTCAGTGAAAAATTTTCAACAGTATTTAAATCTTTCATGTCTTTAAGTTAGATCTGAGCTAAAGTGAGACATTTTTATATTATTTGGAAAAATAGAAATGATCAATGTCTAATTTCTTTTTCATTTAGAAAATTCATAAGATAACATGAACTTTCCTTGACTTCGTTGAGAAAATTTTAAATTTAACTAGAACTTTTTATCTTCCGTGAAAATAATCACAAGCATGGTATTACTTTTTCTATCTTCCACCGAAAAATTTAGAATTAAACATTAAATTTCTTTATTTCTTTGTAAAATAATGAACTGAAGTGGAATATTTTTATGTTATATGGTGAAATTATAAATGAATTGTGTTATTTGTTAAAGTTCAGAAGGGAAATTGAACTTTTTTTCACTTCGTTGAGAAAATTTTAAATAGAGCTAGAACTTCTGTTTCTCTGGGAAAATAATCACAAGTATTGTATTAATTTTTCTATCTTACATGGAAAAATTTAGAGTTTAAATTTAAATATCTTTATTTCTTTGCGAAATAAATAACTGATGTGTACGATTTTTGTTTTCTCAGGAGAAATTTGACTTGAACTGTGTTCTTTGGTACAGTTCAGAAGGGAAATTGAACTTTACATGACTTCATTGAGAAAATTTAAAATTGAACTAAAACTTTTTATCTTCCGTGAAAATATTCAAAAGTATTGTATTACTTTTTCTATCTACCCCCTAAAATTTAGACATTAAAATTAAATTTCCCTATGTATTTGTTAAATAAAGAACTGAATTGTAAGATTTTTATTTTCTATGGAGAAATTAGAATTAAAGTGTGTTCTTTGGTAAAGTTCAGAATAGAACTTAAACTTACCTTGACTTCTTCGGAAAATTTTTAAATTGAGCTATAACTTTTTATCTTCCATGAAAATATTCACAAGTATGGTATTACTTTTTCTATCTTCCACCGAAAAATTTAGAATTGAACTTTAAATTTCTTTGTCTTTGTGAAATAAAGAACTGAAGTGGAAGATTTTTATTTTCTCTGGAGAAATTAGAATTGAAATGTGTTCTTTGGTAAAATTCCGAAGAGAACTTTAACTTTTTTATCTTCAGTGAAAAATTTGGAACAGTATTTTAGATTTTTCATCACTTCAAGCCAGATCTGAACTGAAGTGAAAAATTGTTATATTATTTTGAAAAATATAAATGATAACTGGCTAATTTCTCTTTCATTGAGAAAATTCAGAAGAGAACTTGAGCTTTCCTTACACTTCATTGAAAAAATTTAAAATCGAACTAGAACTTTATATATTCCATGAAAATATTCACAAGTGTGGTATTACTTTTTATATCTTCCACCGAAAAATTTAGAATTGAAGTTTAAATTTATTAATTTCTTTGTTAAATTTGGAAATTTAGTGTAATATTTTTATTTTCTCTGGTGTCATTATAAGATGAGAAAGTTAAATGTCCTCAAAATCGATGAGAAAATAGATGATAGCACATGCAATTTTTATCGTCTGTGTATATTTTCACAAGTATGATATTAAGTTTCCTATCGTCCATAGAAAAATTTAGAAATGAACATTTTAGTGCTTTGACTTTGTGAAATAAATAACCGAAGTGGAAGATTTTTGTTGCCACTTGGGAAATTCGAATTGAATCGTGTTCTTTGGTAAAGTGCAGAAGGGAACATGAGAATTCCTTCACTTCGTTGGGACAATTTATAAATGAACTAGTCCCTTGATATTTGCTTTTTTTGTACAAGAACTTTAATTTTTTTCATCTCTTTGTAAACGGTTGGACCTGGCTTTAAAAATAGTTTGAATTAAATTGAAATTTTTTATATTAAAGAAAAATAATAACAATCATAGTATAAATTGTCCTATCTTCTATGGAAAAATTTAGAATTGAACTTTAAATTTTTATGTCTTGGTAAACTTAAAAGTGATATGGAAACTTTTTATTTTCTCTGGAGAAATTAGAAATGAATTATGTTCTTTGATAAAATTCAGAAGAGAACAAGAAGAGAACTATCTTCTATGAAAAATTTAGAACAGTATTTTAAATTTTTTCATCTGTTTGAGAAAAATCTGAACTGAAGTGGAAAATTTTTATATTATTTTGGGAAAATATAAATGATCAATAGCTTATTTCATTTTCATTGAGAAAATTCAGAATCTAAGTTGTACTTTTATTCACTTGTTTGAGAAAATTGAAAATTGAAGTAAAACTTTTATTCTTCATAGAACATAATTGACATCTTCGTTGAAAATGACAGATCTTACGTGTTGAAATTTATACCGGAGCTTTAAATTTTTATGTAAGAGCAAATTGCAATATGTATTTTTTGCTTTTTTAATGTCTCGGGGTAACTTAGTAGTTTCGTGTATTAGCGTACACAACTCATTCGCTAACTTTATTCTAACCGAACAAATTAGAAACTTTCCAAGCTTATATGTCAATCTGGTAACATAACTTTAAATTTTTTTCATCTATATGTTAAAAGTCGGAAATTAATTTTCGAAAATTCGGAATTAAAGTGAAACTTTGTATCGTCACGAAATATAGTCTCTCACATACTGTAGATTTTCCTATTTTCTACAGAAAAATTTATAACTGAACTTTAAATTTTTTATGTCCTGGTGAAAATAAAACTTAAGTTGAAGCCTTTTATTTTATCTGAAGCAATTAAAAATGAATTATTTTAGTTGATAAAATTCAGAAGAGAACAAGAACTTTTATATCTTCTCTGAAAAATTTAGAACAGTATTTAAAATTTTTTAATCTGTTTGAGAAAAATATGAATTGAAGTGGAAAATTTTATATTATTTTGGGAAAATAGAAATGATCAAATAACTTATTTCATTTTCATTGAGAAAATTCAGAATCGAAGTCGAACTTTTCTTCTTCAGGGGAAATATTTGGAACAAAACTTTAATTATTTTTATCTCTTTGAGAATTGTCAGAACTGAATTTAAGAAAATTTAGAATTAAAGTGAATCGTTCTATCTTCATAGAAAATAATCACAATCATAATATAACTTTTCCTATCTTCTATGGAAAAATTTAGAACTGAACTTTAAATTTTTATGTCTTGGGACTTTTCTTGTTCCGGGAAAATATGTGGAATAGAACTTTAAATTTGACTCTTTGAGAAAGGTCGGAACGTAAAAAGTTAAAAAATACCATGTTAGAAAATTCAAGAAAGTATTTACAAATTGGGATGGGGACTCTTTGAGGTTGGAAAATGGGTTTAGTAATGACATTACTAATGGAACTTGTAAAGAAAATATATAAAAACCCCATAAGAAAGTATTAAAAAAATGAAGAGGGGCCTCTTGGGGGGGCCCAGGAAGGGTGCTTGGGGGACCCTTGGGGGAGGGTGTCCCTTCTGTGTCTCAATGCACAAAAAATATTAAAAAAATGGGTAGGGGAGGGGAGGGGAGGGGAGGGGAGGAGGGTAGGGGAGGGGAGAAGGGGAGGGGGAGGGGGAGGTGACGGTGAGGAGTGGGGAGGAGAGGGAGAGGGAGGGGAGGGTGGGGGGCCCTTTGGGAGCCTGGGGGACCTTTGGGGGTCGGTGGAGGGCCTTTGGGGGTCCTGGAGGCCGGTTGAGAGCCTGGGGGACATTTGGTGACCGGGTGAAGGCCTTTGGGACCCCGGTGGTCTTTTGGGAGCTCGATGTGCCTTTGGGGGGCCCGGGGTGGGCCTTTGAGGGTCTGGGGGCCGGGTGGGAGCCCTGGAAACCTTTGAGTACGGGGTACTTCTTTGGGGTTGGGGGGGGGGGATTGGAACCCTTTGGGGTTGGGGTAGGGGACCTCACAACACTGTTCAATGAAACTTGTGTATTATAACGACCACACTCAAAAATCATCTTTTAAATCATCTTTTAAATCAACGTCTCTAACGGTTTCGCCGAAATAATTCCATAAGCTGTCTAAAACCGTTTCGTCCAAATAATCCCTAAAAGTAATTTCATCGTGTTCCTTTTGTTTGGCATCTCAGTGCTTTCACATTTCAAATTTCTAGGAAACCCTTTCCTACGTTAATCTCTTCATCTCATAAATTTTCCTAGCTAAACTATTATTGTTTCGTTAGAATATCAATTTATCTCTCCGACTTAAAGCTCCGTGAAGCCGTATTTAAAAATAGAATTTCTATCTCTTTAGACTCCCACATAATTCCAAGATAACAAGTGATGTCATTTATAATTCATGACACTAAAGATCAATGAAGCCCTATTTAAAAATAGAATATTAATTTTTCTCTCTGACCTAAAGAACGTTTATCCCTCAGACCTAAGATTAAAGAAGACTTAATTTTTCTTAAGTCCTCCTTCGTGTAGCTCTATTTAAAATTAGTATATTAATTTTTATCGCTGTCCTACAGAACGTTTATCCCTCAGACCTAAGATTAAAGAAGCCTTAATGTTTCTTAATTCCCCCTTCCTGAAGCCCTATTTAAAAATAGTATATTAATTTTTCTCTCTGACCTAATGAACGTTTATCCCTCAGACAAAAGATTAAAGAAGCCATTAATGTTTCTTAATTCCACCCTCTCGTGAATCAATAATTCCCCCATCGATTATGTAAATCACCCCTCATACCATTACACGTGGCCAAACAACAACAACAACAGATCGATTGACCTTGACCCCCATTTGACTCGATCAATAATCCTTGAATAAATTACGTCCCGTCGGCATTAAACTAAATTGTAGATGGCAGCACATGTGTTCGTCCCGGACCTCCTGATAGGGTTCTACTAATATTAAAACATTTCGTTTACCAAGCTATCAGTGATGGGCCTTTTTATCTTTCAGTCCTTTTAGTACCGTCTCTAAATCTTTTTTTTTGCAGGATTCTACCATCCCTCCCAAGTTGTTGAAAATTTTGTTTTGGTATAAAATTGTGACAGGAAAATTCACTTTTGGCATTCCTCCTCTGCTTTTAATCAATTTTTACTTGAATCAAAGAAAACAGTGACGATTGTTAAAACGTGACGTGACATATTTACTTTTATCTTATATTAAATTTACCGATCTGATAAATTTGTTATCTGATTCAAGAAATCTGTAGGATACTATTTGTGGAGTCACCTTATTTAAATGAGCAATGCACATATAAAGCGTTACTTGTTTGTGGCAAAATCTGTTCAAAATCAGATTTACATTACTTGGTGACCACTAGTCTTTTGACCATCCTAAAAAAATGGGTTCGAGAAAATGATTTTAGTCATTGCTATGCTATTTTGAATGCTAAGGAATTTAAGTTAAATTTTCAACATTAAATTTTCTCTATTCTCTGTGATCTTATTTAATTTATTTTAAATCAGATAACAGTGGCGTTAAGACTGGAAAGAAGTAATAACTACCATCATTTTTGGGGACTGCCACCCCCTCAGCCTCGTTTGTTACGGCAAGTTTAACTATTGATTTACTGAAAGTTTACTCGACTATAACAAATAAAGCCTTTCAGTGACTGTTAGTGTTTAATTAATCAGCTATATGTAAAAAAAAAAAAAAAAAAAAAAAAAAAAAACAATATTAATTTTAAGGGAAGAAGTGCCACCAGACAGAAGGATTTCCTCAGTAGCTAGCAGTTTTTTTTTTAAACAGTCTTTTCTTGATAGATTTTGACCCTATGCGAATTAAAAGTGTAAAATCCTTTTTAATAAGCCCTCTTCCGATATTTTACAACAATCTGTTTGAAGCGACAATCCCAGGGCTTGATAAAGACATTCTAGTTGCCGAATATAGCTTTGAATTTTTCTCTATTTTATTCGTATAATTCAAATTTCTAATTTCTAACCCTTTATCTAAAGCTGAAGTGCAAAAGGCTAAGCCTAGTTAAAAAGAATTACAGAACAAAACTCTTTATAGTATGGAATTAAATAAAAAAAAAAAATCTTTTTTGAAGCTGAAAGTAAGGAGCACCATCGAAACTTAAAACAACTACTACTACTAACAGCTCACTCCAGCACTAAGGTGTCTGAGGCCAAAACAGCTCACAAACTTATAACTTTAATAAATTATTCCATAAATGAGGGAGACTGCCCTTTCTGAATCTCTTGTTTGTTACGGCAAAAAAATTTAGTTCTTTAAAAGTGCTTCTTATTCCATTTCTACGGCCCTTGCATTTCAGCAGTCGTTCTTAAAGAATTGGGACAAATGTTAAAATTTAGTGTAAAGACCGAGGGATTGAGGAGGATGCAGCCCCTCTCACATAGAGAATGTTATCTTTTCGCTTAATGTTTCAATGATGCTCTTTACTTTCAGTTAAGAAATCTTATTTTCTTTTAAATTTATTTTTGAGCGTGTTTCAAATCCTGCCAGGGCAAACGAAGTTATGGTGTATGCTAGTGCTCTCATAAATCCAATCCCCAATTTCTGGCTGACAAAAGACCCTGATGAATGTCCTGCGAGGATAGGCTGGGTATAAAAGGTTAGAGCTGTTCCGGTGTTGTAAGATTTTCACCAAGTTTAATGTTATCCATAAAAAATTACAAGCCTGAGAAAATCTGCCAATTTTTATAAAGGGGAGGGGGTATAAAACTTCTGAAACATCAAGGGATATTAATGAAATACACACCAATCGATTCTCCTGTAGAGGTTTCAAGCTCCTATATACATAAATGTGGAATTTTGCATTTTGCCAGAAGAAAGATCTTAGATCGCCCCTGGGAAACTTTTTTCCCCAGGGGTGATCGTATCAAACAAGTTATTCTGAAAGATCAGCAGAGGGCTAATTTAATCGAAAATCAAAATTTAAAATGCCCTTTTTAAGTTACCAGAAATATTGGAGGGCAGCAAGCCCCCCTCCCGCGCTTCTTTTCCCAAAGGTCGTCCGTTTAAAATTATAATGCGGCCATTTACTTCAGAAAAGTAAAAAGATCTAATAGCTTTGTCTCTTAGGATGACATGAACCCCGAAGTCCCCGGGGGAAAGGCTCCAAGCTATTAACCTTACCCTTTGTCATAGGCAGCGCGCTAGCGCTGCCTTAGTAAAGAACGATGTGGGCACAATGTGTTTTTTTTTCAGCTGGGCACTTCGTATCGAAGGAGTTGTCTTAGAAACTTTTAAAAGGGCTCATTCGATTGGAAATTGGAGTTGATAGTGCCCTTTTTAATAGTCAAAAGTGATTGGAGGGCAGCTAGCCCCCCCCCACCCACGGCCATCATTCCCCCAAACACATCCAATCAAAAATTTGAGATAGCCATTTTGTTCAGCGTAATTGATTTCTAGATAGAAAATATGTTTTTGAGGAGGACGCTCGACCACAACCCTCGGGGCAAGGGTTTTAAGTTAGGCACTGAGGGCATATAAGAACGATGTTGGCACAATGTACTATGTATAATTTTTTTCCTTTAGAGCAGGGCACTTCATATGGAAGGGGTCGTCGTAGAAACTTCAAAAGGGGCTTATTCAATTGGAAATTGAGAGTTCTAGTGCCTTTTTTAATAATCCAAAGTAATTGGAGGGCAACAAGCAGCCCCCCCACGCCAATCATTTCCCCAAACACGTCCAGTCAAAATTTTGAGATAGCCATTTTGTTTAGTGTAGTTGATTTCCACATAGAAAATATGTTTCTGAAGAGGACACTCCCCCACAACCCTCAGGGAAAGGGTTTTAAGTTATGCCAAGGGGATATATAAGGTTCTTGAAGGAGATGATGTCGTAAAAACATAAAAACTGAATCATTTGATAGGAAATTCAAAGGGCTAGTGCTTTTTTAATAGTCAAAATTGATTTGAGGGCAAATCGCCCCCCCCCACGCCCATCACTTCCCCAAACACATCCCATCAAAATTTTGAGATAGCCATTATGTTCAGTGTAGTCGATTTCCAGATAGAAAATATATTTTTTAGGAGCTCACTCCCCCAAAACCCTCGGGGCAAGAGTTGTAAGTTATGCCCTGAGGGCATATAAGAATGACTTTGGCACAATGCACTATTTACTATTTTTTTTCTTTTAGAGCTGTGCTCTTCATATGGAAGGGGTTGTCGGAACTTCAAAGGGGACTCAATCAATCGGAAATTGAGAGTTCTAGTGCCATTTTTAACAGTCAAAAGTAATAGGAGGGAAACTAGCCGTCCCCTCGAGCCCATCACTCCCCCAAACACATCCAATCAAAATTTTAAGATAGTCATTTTGTTCAGCGTAATTGATTTCCAGATAGAAAATATTTTTTTGAGGAGGACACTCCCCCACAACGTTCAGGGCAAGGTTTTTGAGTTATGCCCTGGGGGCGTATAAGGTTTTTATAGAAGGTTTTGTCGCAGAAACTTCAAAACCGGCTCATTCGATTGGAAATTCGAAGGGCTAGTACCTTTTTTAATAGACGAAAGTGATTGGGGGGCAACTAGCCCCCCCACGCCCATCATTCCTACAAACACATCCAATCAAAATTTGAGATAGCAATTTTGTTCAGTGTAGTTGATTTTCAGATAGAAAATATATATTTGAGGAGGATAGTCCTCCAAAACCCTCAGGGCCAGGATTATAAGTTATACCCTGGGGGCATATAAGGTTTTTTGTCGTTGAAACTTGAAAAAGGGCTCATTCGATTTGAAATACAAAGGGATAGTACCCTTTTTAATAGTCGACAGTGATTTGAGGGCAACTAACCCCCCCTCTCATGCCCACCTTTTCACCAAACACATCCAATCAAAATATTTAGATAGCAGTTTTATTCAACGTAGTTAAAAGTTTTGGAAATTAGGTCTTTAAGGATGACAACACTTCCCCCACAGCCCACAGCCCTGAAAAAATAAAAATGAATGTGCATTGTCAGTTTAATATACATATACTGATATTTAGTAATCAAAATGTTAATATTATTTGATTTATCAAAGTTATAAAAGTAAAAACATTTATATTTTTTCAGTAAAGTGCCAATTTTGGTCTGGCCTTGGGAAGGCGTAGGGGTTTTGCGCCCAAATTATGTTGATTTCTGCTCGTTTTGAGTTTGATTCGGTTATTTATTGTAATTTCTGTTTGTTTTGGGTTTCATTTATTTATCGATGCTGATTTGTGGTAGTTTCACGCTTGGTAGATTATTTGATTTGATTTTTGCTAATTTTTTGTCTAATGGAGTTGTTTGCTTTTCTTCTAAAAACTTATTTTGTGGAAGAAGTTTTTTAATTTAATTTACATAAAATATTGGTTATTGGATGGTTTACAGATAGCTTATAGTTTTCGGAGATGGAGATTTTTCTGTCGGTGAGGAGGGGGGGGGGGGCCGCGTGCGAGGATCTTTACATGGATAAATTTTTATGGGGAAGGGAATTTTCCGTTGGAGGGGTGCCGGATTTACCGGCATTATTTAAAAAACGATCAGAAATTAATTTAAAAGAATTTTTTTTTCAAATGGAAGTAAAGAGCAATATTAAACCTTAAAGTGAATAGAACCTATTATGTTAATGAGGAGGTTGCCCCTACCTCAACACCTCACTCTTTACGCCAAAGTTTTCTTTAGAGCTTTTAAAAAGCTTATTATTCTAATGAAACAGCCCTTGTGTTTCAGGAGCCATTTTTGAATAATTGGAACAAAAAGTCAAACCTTAGCCTAAAGGGTAAGGTATTGAGGATACAGCAGCCAACCTTATACACGTAATAATTTCTTTTCGATTTAAGTTTAAATGTTTCTCCTTACTTTCATTTGATAAAACTTATTTTTGTTTGTTTAATATATCTAACGATTTAGTTTTTATGTTTTTTTAATGTATAAATTGCCCAACTAGATGGGCTAAAAGTGCACAATGGAAACGAAGAGAAACCAGGTCGAAGAATTTCCAGCAAGGAATATATACCACTTGAGTTGTTCCATTTTTCGAATGTAAAGCCACCAGATGTAGGAGATAGGGTATGTAGGAGAAAGAGGGTTGAGACAGCTGGCAAAATATATGGCAAGTGCTGGGAGGGAGAAAAAATTATTATGGTCATCCCCAGCCAATAGGTTCATGCTCCGTCCCGCCACAAATTACAAACTAGAAATGTATAGAGTAAGTTTGTTTAAGTTCCCCATCGAAATTCTCTAGCATAAGCGCATTGATAAAATTTTAGAAAAAGGGGGGACAATACCCAAGAAAAATTGGTATGGCCATGAAGAAAAAAATATCATTAAATCTAAATGTCTACGGATTCTAGAGCATAGATTTCAACCTCCTATTAAAAAAAATTGATTCGTATTTTCCCAAGAAACCTGTTTAAGAAGAAGTTTTAATTTATTTCTTGTTATTTTTTTAAGCTTTTATGTCACTATTTAAATTAATTCGAAAAAAATTCATTTGAAACAAATAATTCATTTGAAAGGATAAAGATCTTTCAACTTACCATAAACACGGGAAAATTCATTGTAAGTATTATTTTAACCTTGTCACAAATCAAGCGGAATCTGAATCAATCTCGTAAACGTTTTCTGGTATATATATCAAAAATGCTAAACTGCAGTTTCATGATCAAGGTTAAACTTCTCTTTACCTAAAAATATTTTAGCCAATAAATACTAGCCCTTAATATCTTTTAAATTGAACATTAAGAAACAGGTAATTATAAATTACAATTTCCTGACGGTATTTATTTACTTATTGTTGTTTATTTTTTTGTTATTATTCTCACGTAACAACATAAAAATTTTCATTATCTTATAAGGAAATCTCAACCGCAAGGAAAAGCAAGTTTTGAATATTCTTCAATGTTGAATTAAGGAAACTAAATGGATTTCCCAAAATCAAATGACTCAAAAGATGTTTAAGCATTAAATAAAATAATTAATTAGCAAAACGCTTGCAAAATATTCCCCATATTACAGGAGGGCCCCTCGAAGATGCAATCAGTCCTTCATTTAAATAATTAGAAATTTAAAAATGTGTACAACTTCTGAGTCTTAAATTAACAATTTAAAAAAAAAACAATTTTAATTTTATCCTATTACATTGAGGACAAGGGTGGTGATCTGGGGTCTGAGTTCTGAGTTCTTTATTTAACAATAAAAATAGTAAACAGAAAACCACTTCAACAAAATCTCCCCCATAAGGCTCCATAAGACAGTCTGTAAGACATATATAATATGTTTCACCCCCGTGCAGCTCAATCCCCGTTTTACTGAACTCTCTTCAATTTCAGCCCCCGTTTAACTGAACCTTCGTGCAACTGAACCGCTTCGATGTGAAACTATTCCCTTATCTAAAAAAACAACGATTAATGCTTCAGTCCTATATATTTGAAAATAAGCAAAGCTTTTCATGCCCAGGGCCCAAAAACACTTGATGGTCAGGATTGCAGCAATGGCTGTACCCTAGTACAGAGAAAGCCATAGTGGCAAAAATCTTAAAGATACATTAAAAAAAACTATCTGCCTTTAATGCAAATTCAGAAATAATAGCAATTATTTAAGTTAATAGTAAAAGTTTATTTGGAAAAATTTTCTGGGACCGTTTAAAAAGAAACGGACACTGATAAGTCTCCTTTTTCTATTTTGTTTCTCCAGTACTGATAGTGCACTAGAATATCGCAGAGTGTGTTTAATGTTATTTGAAATGTAACATTCACATTTAAACTCTTTTTATAATTTCCTCAGGACAACACTATCATAAAATGTCTTATGGCACCAAAATTTAATTTTAGTATGAATTATGGAGTGTAAAGGCTTGAAACTATAAAAACCCTACTACTAAAATCTCCATGATCGAATATCCTTAAACTAGTTTTTAAAATCTCCATCTTGAATAATCCCTATCCCAGTTCCTTTTACAAGTGGAAAGTAAAAAAAAGTTTTGAAAAAAAGAAGACCAAATGAAAAAAAAATCACCCGAATACAAAGCTGATTCGTTAATGATAGAATCTATTTATTTTTCTTTCAACACTAAAATTAATTACGAAATAAATTCTTGGAAATTACGAAGTTTTCCCCAGAACTGCGTTTTCGGAATTAATACTTTATTCCCCCCATCCCATAAATGTGTGCACTGGTGACGGGTTTGATGTTACATAACATACTTCACCTGAATTTTCTAATAAAAAGGCTATTGGTTCACTATTTAAACCTGCTTACACGTATAATAATCTTTGCCCTATTTTAGAATTATTTTAGAATTTTTTTTTTCAGCAGAAATTTTTGAGCCTGTTAAGTTTAAGTTTCTTTCCAATAAATTGTAAAGAAATGTGAATTGTGACAATAAATCTAAATTGTTCTTTATTTTTTTCTGACTTTTGTGTATTCCTAGTCTAGAGACTGTATCCTATTAAAATTTAAGTCCGATCAGAGTAAAGCTATTTCTAATTTTAGAGCTGAAGACCGAACTCAACGACCCTCTCTACTCCCCATTCACACATAAAAAAAAAGAAGGAAAAATCATAATATTTGACCAGCTACGGGGAAAGACATCCAAATCTGGTCCTTTAGATGGAAACACGAGTAGAAAGTCCTACTGGAATGGAGTAATTATTCACTTTGCCATGCACGAAAAGATGCACGCAATCAGACTCCCAAAAGTGAAGCGTTTTCATTGGCTGCCAGTGACAGAAAGTGGCAATCTCGGCTCTGCTGGTTCTTGTCTTTGGTCCAAATTAGATTAGCTTACCCAAATGGGTAATATAAGTTAGAAACTCCTTACGAAGATAGAAGCATATTTGGAGGGTAAATATAAAAGAGGACTGATTTTAACAGGGGTTTAGTTGAACAAGGGTTTAGTTAAATGGAGTTGAGTTGTATGGGGCTCAGCAAACAAGGGTTCAGTTAAATAGGGTTGAGTTGCACGTAGGCTGAGTTAAAGGGGACTCAGTTAAACAGGGTTTCATTTGAATGATGGTCCAGTCTAATAGGGCTGAGTTACATGTGACTTCGGTTGCACAGAGGTCTAGTTACACGAGGGTTCAGCTAAATAGGGTTGAGTTGCACGTGGGTCCAGTTAAACAGGGTTCAGTTGCACGATGCTTCAGTTAAATGAAGTTGAGTTGCATGGAAGCTCAGTTACAGGGGTTGAGTTAGAAGCACACCCCTTTTATCATAGGCAACGCAATAGCAATGCCTAAGTAAAGAGCGATGTGGGCACAATGTATTATTTTTGTTTTGTTTAGACCAGGGCACATCGTATCGAAGGAACTGTCGCAGAAACTTCAAAAAGGGCTCATTCGATTGGAAGTTGAAAGGGCTAGAGTCCCTTTTTAATAGTTCAAAGTGATTGGAGGGCAACTAACCCCCTCCCACGCCCACCATTTCCCCAAACACATCCAATCGAAATTTTGATATAGCCATTTTGTTTAATGTGTCCAAAAATTATGTATTTGAGAATGAACCCCCCCCCCCCCACAAAGTCCTCAAGGCCAGGGTTGTAATTTACGCCCTGGGGGCATATAAGGTTTGTATATAGAATGATCGTATAATCTTCGAAGGGGACTTATTGGATTACTAATCAGAAGTCTTAGTGCCCTATTTGATATTCAGGGAGATGGGAGGGTGGATACCCCCCCATGCCTCGTATTTTACCAAAATGCATCTGATAGAAATTTTGATATGGCCATTTGTTGTCGTATAAACTTTGATAAAGGTTCATTCGATTTGAAATTGAAAGGGCTAGTGCCCTTTTTAATAGCCGAAAGTAATTGGAGGGCAACTAACCCCCCTGCCACGCCCACCATTTTCCAAAACACATCTAATCAACATTTTGAGACAGCCATTTTGTTCAATGTAAATGAAAGGTTCGGAAATTATGTCTTTGAGGATGAACCCCTCACCCTCCCAAGGCCCTGAGGGAAAGGGTTGTAAGTTATGCCCTGGGGGCATACAAGGTATATATAGAAAGGGTGATCTTATAAACTTCGGAGGGGGCTCATTGGATTGATTATCAGAAGTTCTAGTACCCTTTTTAAGGTTCAGGGTTATCCAAGGGCGGATACCCCCCCCCTCCCCCACCCCACACACTTTGTATTTTCCCGAAATGTATCAGATAGAAATTTTGAGATGGTCATTTAATGTTGTAGAAACTTCGAAAAGAGCTCATGCGATTAGAAATTGAAAGGGGAAATTGTTTTGAGGGCAACTAACCCCCTTCCACGCCAACCATTTCTCCAAACGCATCCAATCAAAAATTTTTAGAAAACCATTTTGTTCAACGCAGTTGAAAGGTCCGGAGGTTACGTATTTTAGGATGACACCCTCTCTTACAGCCCTCAGGGCAAGGGTTGTAAATTATGCCCTGAGGCATACAAGGTTTCATAGGCAGCACAATAGCTCTGCCTAAGTAAAGAGCGATGTGGGCACAATGTATTATTAGGTTTTTTTGTGTTTTTTTTTAGACCAGGCCACTTCACATATAGGAGCTGTCGTAAAAAATTCGAAAAGGAATCGTTCGACTGCAAATTCAAAGGGCTAGTGTCCTTTTTCATAGTCGAAAGTGATTGGAAGGCAACTAACCCCCCTGCCACGACCACCATTTCCCCAAACACATCCAATCAAAATTTTGAGATAGTAGTTTTGTTCAACGTAGTTGAAAAGGTCCAGAAATTATATATTTGAGGATGACACCCCCCCCCCCTACACTCTCAAGGCAAGGGTTGTAAGTTATGCCCTGGGGGGCATATAAGGTTTATGTAGACAAAGTGTGATCGTATAAACTTCAGAGGGGGCTTACTGGATTGCTAATCCGAAGTTTTAGTGCTTTTTTGAGATTCAGAGTGATGAGAGGGTGCATACCCCCCACCCCACAGCTATTATTTTCCCGAAATGCATCTGATAGAAATTTTGAGATGGCCATATGTTGTCGTAGAAACTTTGAAAAAGGCTCATTCGATTGGAAATTGAAAGGGATAGTGCACTTTTAAATAGTCGAAAGTGATTGTAGGGCAACTAATCCCTCTCCCACGCCCACCATATTCCCAAACACTTTCAATCAACATTTTGAGATAGTCATTCTGTGCAACATAAATGAAAGGTCTGAAAATTATGTCTTCGAGGATGACACACCCCCCACAGCGTTCAGGGCAAGGGTTTTAAGTGCTATTTCCTTTGGGCACATAAGGTATATATAAAAAGGGTGATCGCATAAACTTCGGAGGGGGCTCATTGAATTGGTAATCATAATTTCTAGTGTCCTTTTTAAGATTGAGAGTGATCGAAGTGTGGATACCCCCCCCCCCCAACCTCGTATTTTCCTTAAATGTATCTGATAAAAATTTTGGGATGGCCATTTCTTGTCGTAGAAACATCGAAACAAGCTCGTCCGATTCAAAAATTGAAAGGGCTATCAAAATTTTGAGATGGCCATTTTGTTCAGCGTAGTTGAAAGGTCTAGAATGACTCATTTTAAAGTAAAATTGCAACATATAGTGGCTTTAGTGATTAATTTATTTTTTAATACAATAAATTTTTATGAAAAGCTGCATTTTTCTATAACACTGTAGTAGCTTATATTATTATTACTTACATAAACGTTCGATACAGTTCACTATGAATTTGGCCTATGCTAGTCTCATCACATATAGCTGAAACCTAGTAAGAAACAAACCACTGCACATAGTAACTAAAATTTAAAATAATAAAATCATCTTTTGAATTATATAATCATAGGCAGCGCAATTGTGCTGCCTAAGTAAAGAACGATGTTGGCACAATGTATTATTTAATATTAATCAAAAACTTTTTCCATAAAATAAGTTTTTCAAAAAAAAGTAAAGAACTCCATTAAACCAAAAATTAACAAAAAGAAAATAAAATAATCAATAAAGCATACAACTACCATAAACCAGTATTAATAAATAAATGAAACCCAAAACAAACAGAAATTAAAATGAGTCAAACTCAAAACGAGCAGATATTAATCTGTGTAGGGTTCTAAACCCTACGGTTTCTAAAAGCCAGAATATAATTTGTACTTTACTGAAAAAAATTTGCATTGTCAGTTTAATGTACATACGCTGATTTTTATTCCTTAAAATCTTAATTAATTTTGATTTTTTAAAGTTATAAAAGTGAAAACATTTAAAAGAATTTGTTTTCAGTAAAGTACAAATTATATTCTGGTTCTTAGAAACCATAGGGTTTAGAACCCTACTAAGATTAATTTCTGCTCGTTTTGAGTTGGGCTGGGGGGATTTGTTATCCTCAAGGACATAATTTCCAGACCTTTTTTATAGGCTTAACAAAATGGCTATATCCAAATTTTGTTTAGAAGTGTTTGAGGAAATGATAGACGTGGATGGAGACATTTGCCCTCTGATCACTTTCGAATAATAAAAAAGGCATTAGTCCTCTAAATTTCCAATCAAATGAGCGCTTTTTGAAGCTTTTACGACAAACATTTCTATAAAAACGTTACGACGACGTTATCTATAAAAATCTCATATGCCCCCAGGGCATAGCTTACAACCTTTGCCCTGGGGGCTCTCGGGGGTTTGTCATCCTCAAATACATAATGTCCAGAACTTTCAACTAAGTTGAACAAAATGGCTATCTCAAAACTTTCATTGAAGGTGTTTGGGGAAATGGTGGGCGTGATAGGAGGGTTAGTTGCTCTCCATTCACATTTTACTATTGAAAAGGGCACTTAGCCCTTTCAATTTCCAATCAAATGAGCCCTTTTTGAAGTTTCTGCGACAAAACTTTCTATAAAAACCATATAAGCCCCTAGGGCATAACTTACAACCCTTGCCCTGAGGATTGTGCGAGGGTTGTCATCCTCAAATACCTAATTTCCAGAACTTTCAACTACGTTAGACAAAATGAATATCTCAAAATTTTGATTGGATGTGTTTGGGGAAATGGTGGGCGTGATAGGGGGGTTAGTTGTTCTTCAATAACCTTTGACTATTAAAACGGGCTCTAGCCTTTTCAATTTCCAATCAAAGGAGCCCTCTTTGAAGTTTCTACGAAAACTCCTTCTAATACTTCATATAACCCCAGGGCATAACTTACAACCTTTGTCCTGAGAGCTGCGGGGGGGGGGGGGGTGTCATCCACAAAGACCTAATTTCCAGAACTTTACACTACGTTGAAAAAAATGGCTATCTAAAAACTTTGATTGTATATATCTGGGGAAATGGTGGGACTGAGAGGGGGGTTAGTTGCCCTCCAATTACTTTCGACTATTAAAAGGGACAATAGCCATTTCAATTTCCAATCGAATAAGCCCTTTTTGAAGTTTCTACGACATCGCTTTCTATTAAAACCTTATATGCCCCCAGGGATTAACTTACAACCCTTGCCCTGAGGGATTGGGGGGGGGGGGGTTGTCATCCTTAAAGGCCTAATATCCAAAACTTTCAACTATGTTGAACAAAATGGCTATCTCAAAATTTGATTGGATGTGTTTGGGGAAAAAGTGTGCGTGAGAGGGGGGTTAGTTGCCCTCTAATAACTTTCGACTATTAGAAAGAGAACTTGCCCTTTGAATTTCAAATCAAATGAGCCCTTTTTGAAGTTACTATGACAAAGCTTTCAATAAAAACCTTATATGACCCCATGGCATAACTTATAACCCTTGCCCTGAAGACTGTGGGGGGAGTTTCCTGCTCAAAGATATAATTTCCAAAACTTTCAACTACATTGATCAAAATGGCTATCTCAAAATTTTGATTGGATGTGTTTGGGGAAATGGTGGGCGTGGAAGGGGTGCTAGGTGCCCCCCAATCGCTATCTACTATTAAAATTTCAATCAAATGATCCCTTTTTGAAGCTTCTATGACAAAAATTTCTATAAAAACGTTAAGACAACGCTATCTATAAAAACCTCATATGAACCCAGGGCATAACTTACAACCTTTGCCCTGGAGGCTCTCGGGGGTTTGTCATCCTCAAATACATAATTTCCAGAGCTTTCAACTAGGTTGAACAAAATGGCTATCTAAAAAATTTCATTGAATGTGTTTGGGGAAATGGTGGGCGTGAGAGGGGGGTTAGTTGCTCTCTATTCACATTTTACTATTAAAAAGGGCACTTAGCCATTGCTATTTCCAATTGAATGAGCCCATTTTGAAGTTTCTACAACAACACTTTCTATAAACACCTTATATGTCCCCAGGGCATAACTTATAATCCTTGCCCTGAGGGATGTGGGGGGGGGGATTGTCATCCTCAAAGACCTAATTTTCAGAATTTTCAACTATGTTGAACAAAATGACTATCTCAAAATTTTGATTGGATGTATTTGGTGAAATGATGGGCGTGAGAGGGGGGTTAGTTGCCCTCCAATAACTTTCGAATATTAAAAAGTGAACTAGCTCTTTGAATTTCCAATCAAATGAGCTCTTTTTGAAGTTTCTACGACAACGCTTTCTATAAAAATTTTATATGCCCCCAGGGCAGAACTTACAACCCTTGCCCTGAGGGTTGTGGGAGAGTGTCCTCCTCGAAATCATAATTTCTATCTGGGAATCAACTACGCTGAACAAAATGGCTATCTAAAAATTTTGGTTGGATGTGTTTGGGAAAATGGTGGGTGTTGAAGGGGTGTTAGTTGCCTTCCAATCAGCTTTCGAATGTGCATTGTCAGTTTAATATACATATACTGATTATTAGTAATCAAAATGTTAATATTATTTGATTGATTAAAGTTATAAAAGTAAAAACATTTATATTTTTTCTATAAAGTGCAAATTATGTTCTGGCCTTGGGAAGGCATAGTGGTTTTGAACCCTACTCTTGTTAATTTCTGCTCGTTTAGAGTTTGACTCGGTTATTTATTGTAATTTCTGTTCGTTTTGGGTTTCATTTATTTATCGATGCTGATTTGTGGTAGTTTCACGCTTGGTAGATTATTTGGTTTTATTTTTGCTCATTTTTGGTTTAATGGAGTTCTTTAATTTTCTTTGAAAAACTTATTTTGTGGAAAAAGTTTTTTTTAATTAATACTTTAAAAAGCATGTAGAAATAGTTTTAAAATAAAGAACGAACGCTAGCTCATAGCAACTGAAATATTAATTAATAGTAGTGACCTTAGCTTTAGTGGTAGCATTATCATTGGTAAAGTTTTCTAAGGAATTGATTCTCTAGCTGCTTGATTTCTGAATTTCGTCTCTTCCTATTGAAACTAAGAAAAAGCCGTAGGTTTTTCTGTTTGTTTTATTAAAGAACGAGATATGGCCTTTAGTAATAGTACTGCAAAGTACATCTTTAGAATTATATAAAAGATCTGTCTATTTTATTATAAATGGGGATAACCATAAATAACGTCAAAAGCAAAGCCTATATTCTGATGTCAGCTATGTTGACGGTAGTATTTGATGATCTTTATACCCTTAGGATACAAATAGGTGTTAAAGTGCAACTGAAAGCCAGTTTGAGTCGGCAATTCGTTATCAGAGTATGGAACGAGTTCTAGTTACATAAAGGATTCACTCACAGGAGAGTTAAAGACCTAAAAAAAACCTCTATGTCAACTAAATTAAAAAGAAAATTAAAAACAAGAGCCAATCAAAAATAAGAAACAAAAGACAGTCGAAGATTTTAAGGTAAAAGTTTTGCTTGTCCGGGTCGCAACGGTGGGCAGCAACCTAATATACATAAAGAATCGGTATAGTTCATAATCCGGTTTGCAGCGGTAGCTAGCAACGTAGTAAGAGACGCCCGTCCTATAATAAGAAATACAATGGCCCATAACTTCTAAAAATAGAGTGAAATTGAAACATTACATAAAGGATCGATATAGTTCACTATAAATTTCTATTATGTAGGCTTTATCTGTATCATATATAAAGCATCGGTACAGTTGATCATAGGAAAGGACAAACTCTAACCTATAGTAATTGGAGCATTAAAATAACTAGTAAAAGGCGAACCACAGCCGATAGTAACTAAAAGTTGAAAACACATTTTGAAATAATAAACAGTTATTAAGAAAGTTTCATCAGTATTAACGCTGAGAGATAGCTTACGCCTAGTAAAAAACAAACCAGGTAATATAGTAACTAGTATTAAAGATAATACAAGCATCTTAAGAAAAGTTTATTTGTAGTGTATGGTACCACATTCGACTGATCTAGCAGCTTGATTCTAGTAGAAGGGGGGGTACCAGCGCGATCCCTCACCCCTGCTGCCACCTACAACTTTTTTTACATAATTCATGGATGGTTATGTGTGTTGGTCAATTTATTTGATGTTTTTCTAGGATATCTTATGGTCTTTGTCAGTGAGAATTTGAAAAAACAGGATCTTTGTCACATTTATGTATGTTTTTATGTTCTTTGTCAAATAGAATTTGAAAAACACGAAATTTGTAATACTTAGGTCTTTTTTTATTGTCTTTGTCAGTGAGAATTTGAAAAACAGGAACTTTTTCACATTCATGGATTATAGAGTCATTAACCAAATCGTTTCCGGGCAAAGTTAATGACACTTCCTTTTTGTTGTTGTTCGAGGCAAAGTTAATGACACTTCCTTCCTGTTGTTGTTCGAGGCAGATGTTATGAGTTTCCGGGAAATAGTATTTGTTGTTCTTGTTCAAGCCAAATGTTATGAGTTTCCGGGGAACACCTGTGCTATCAATCATTAATCAAATTGTTTCAGGGAAACAGTTAATTAATGTCAGACAGATGACGTAAAGTTAATTAATGTCTTTGGATTTCGAACAGAAATGTTTCCGAGGCAAAGTTTAGATCACACATGACAGATGAGGTCAGGAGTGATTGAATTGTCTGATTGAATTGATTGATTGATTGAATTGGCGCGAAGTTTATTAATGTCTGGAGTTCTTCCAGAAGAATCGTTTCCGAGGCAAAGTTTAGATCTTAGCGATGAATGGTTTTAGCGCGGGAATCAGGTTTCCAAATAATTTGAAATGCGCCAGCACAGAGATGCCAAACAAAAGGAACATGCTGAAATTCCGTTTAGGGATAATTTTGGTGAAACCGTTTTATCTATTTTATGGAATTATTTCGATGAATCAGTTAGAGATATTTTAAAATATCATTTTTGAAGAGATTTTAGAAGAGAATTTAATGGTGAAACTCTGTGGTTGTTATAATACACAAGTTCCATTTGAACAGTGTTGTGAGGTCCTCTACCACAACCCCAAAGGGCTCCGACCCCCCGACCCCAACCCCAAAGGGGTCCGATCCCCCTACCCCAACCCCAAAGGGTTCCAATCCCCCTACCTCACCCCTGTAGGAAGCGCCCAGTCCTAAAGGGTCCCCCCAAGCTCCCACAGGGCCCCCAGACCCAAAAAGACTCGCCCCGGGCCCCCAAAGGCCCGCCCCCGGTCCCCAAAGGTTCACCAGGCCTCCAAAGGACCATTCCACCCTCAAGGGCCCCCCAGACCCCCAAAGGCCCTCCCCCAGTCCCCAGAGGTCCCCCAGACCCCCAAAGGCCCTCCCCGATCCTCAAAGCCCCCCCAGGCTCCCAAAGGGCCCCCGAACCCCCCAAGACCCTCCCCCGGTCCTCAAAGGTCCCCCAGGCTCCCAAAGGGCCCCCAGACCCCCAAAGACTCCTGAGCCCCACATTATAATACTTTTTTAAGGCTTTATTATATCTTTTTAGAACACATTATTATTTTAGGGAATTATTTCGGCGAAACAGTTAGAAACATTTTAAAATATGATTTTTGAAGAGATTTTAGAAGAGGATTTGAGGGTCAAACTCTGTGGTCATTATAATGCACAAGTTCCATTTAACAGTGTCGTGAGGTCCTCTACCCCAACCCCAAAGGGTTCCGATCCCCATACCCCAACCCCAAAGGAAGCCCCCGATCCTCAAAGGCCCCCCCAAGCTCCCAAAGGACCACCCGGCCCTCAAGGACCCCCCCCCCCCACCACACCCTCAAAGGCCCTCCCCGGGCCCCGTCTTTCGTTGATGTGTGTTGTCTGAAACTTATGATTTGGGGTGTATGGGTTCCTATTTTTGACTTTTCAGAGCTAGATTTCTTAGTCTTTCATAGGTACGTGTTGTCTGAAACCTATGATTTGGGATGGGTGGTTTGCTATTTTTGACTTTTCAGAGCTAAAGTTTCTTAGCCTTTCGTTGGCGTGTGTTGTCTGAAACTTATGATTTGAGGTGTGTAATTTGCTATTTCCGACTTTTCTTAACCAGATTTTGTATTCATTGGTAGGTGTGTGGTGTCTGAAACCTATGATTTGGGATGTGTGGGTTGCTATTTTTGACTTTTCTGAGCTAGGTTTCTTAGCCTTTAATAGGTGTGTGCGGTCAGAAAATTATGATTTGGGATTTGTAGTTAGCTTTTTGGACTTTTCAGAGCTAGGATTCTTAGTCGCTCAAAGGTGTTTGTTGCCTGAAACTTCTAGTTTGGAATGAATAGTCGACTATTTCAGGCTTGTATGAGCTAAGCTTCTTAGTATTTCGTAGGTGAATGTTGTCCGAAACTTACGATTAGGGATATATAAATTACTATTTCGGGCTTTTCTGAGCTACATTTCTTAGTCTTTTGTTGGTGTGTGTTGTCTGAAACCTATGATTTCGGACGGGTGGATTGCTATTTTTCACTTTCCTGAGCTGGATTTCATAGCATTTCATAGGTGCGTGTTGTCTCAAACATATGATTTGGGATGTTTAATTTGCTATTTCCAGCATTTCTGAGCTAGGTTTCTTAGCCTTTCATAGGTGTGTGTTGTCACAAAATTATGATTTGGGATGCCTAGTTTGCTATTAGGACTTTTCAGAGCTAGGATTCTTAGTCCATCACAGGTGTTTGTTGTCTGAAACTTCTAGTTTGGGATGAGTAGTTTGCTATTTCAGACTTTTATGAGCTAGGTTTCCTAGTATTTCGTAGGTGTGTGTTGTCTGAAACTTATGATTTGAGGTGCATAATTTGCTACTTCAGACTTTTCATTGTCAGATTTGATAGTCTCTTGTCGGTGTGTGTTGTCTCAAACCGATGATTTTTGACGGGTGGATTGCTATTTTTGACTTGTCTGATCTGTATTTCTTAGCCTTTCATAGGTGTGCGTTGACTGAAAGCTATAGTTTAAAATGAGTGGTTTGCTATTTTTTGACTTTTATGAGCTAGGTTTTTTGGCATTTCATACGTGTTTGTTGTCTGAAAAATATGATTTGAGGTGTGTATTTTGCTAGTTGGACTTTTCAGAGATATGATTCTTAGTCTCTCATAGATGTGTGTTGACTGAAGCCTATAGTTTGGGATGACTGGTTTGATTTTTTTGACTTGTCTGAGCTAGATTTTATAGCCTTTCATTTGTGTGTGTTGCCTGTAAATTAAGATTTGATGTGTATAATTTGCTATTTTTTGAGTTTTCAGAGCTATGATTCTTACTCTTTTATATACGTTTATTGTCTGAAACTTCTAGTTTTGACTAGTCTGCAATTTCAGGCTTTTCTGAGCTAAGGTTTCCTAGTATTTAATAGGTTTTTGCTATCTGAAACTTTGGATTTTGGATATATTTATTAAAATTTTGGCTTTTGTAAGCAATATTTCTAGAGCTAAAGTTTCTTAGCCGTTCTTTTGTGTATGTTGTCTTAAACCCATGATTGAGGATGGGTTTATTGCTATTTTTGATTTTTATGAGCTTGATTTCTTAGCCTGTCATGGGTGTGTGTTGTCTGAAACATATGATTTGGGGTGCTTAATTTTCTTTTTCGACCAGTCAGTGCAATGATTCTTAGTCACTCATAGGTGTTTGTGGTCTGAAACTTCTTGTTCGGGACGAATATATGGGCTATTCAGGCTTTTCAGAGCTAAATATTCTTAGCATTTTGTTGATGAAAGTTGTCTTAAACTTTTGAATTGGGATATGTAACTTACTATTTTGGGCTTTTCTAAGCTAGATTTCTTAGTCTTTAGTAGGTGTGTGTTGTCTGAAACCTATGATTTGGGAGGTGCGGTTTGCTATGTTTGTACTTCCGAGATGGATTTATTAGCCTTTCATTGGTGGGTGTTGAATGAAACCTATAGTTTGGAATAAGATGTTTTCTATTTTTGACTTTTCTGAGCTAGCTTTCGCAGCAATTTGTAGGCTTATTTTGTCTGAAACTTATTATTTGGGATTTGTGATTTGCTATTTAGACTTTTCATAATCAGAGTTCTTAGTCTTTCATTGGTGTGTGTTGTCTGAAACCTATGATTTTGGCTGTCCGGGTTGCTATTTTTGACTTTTTTGAGCTGGATTTCTTAAACTTCCATTGGTGTTTGTTGTCTGTAACATCTGTTATGAGTTGTGTTGGTTGCTCTTTTGGACATGGCTGAGCTAGATTTCCTATTATTCCTGGGGTGTGTTTTGTCTGAAACGTATGA